>NC_086445.1:690755396-690995396 GCF_028390025.1 Pseudophryne corroboree | reverse complement strand
TCCATATTGTGTGGCAAGTCCAAAGGACTGGATTTTACGCCAAATGTTTTGTCCTAAATGAAATAAACAACATTTATGGGTACTGCCAGGAAAAACTCTTTTTGCGGCTTGGATTGCAGCATTTTCAAAATCTGTTAAAATGAACAGCGGAGCAAACTGTATATCATACTCAAGTGCATAATCCTGAAGATCTTCGAAAAAACGGGTATAGCAATCTTCACTTTTGCTACTGAGCAATCCGTATACAAGTGGAACAAAACGTTGTGTTGTTTCATCAGTTCCAACCATGGCATGTATTGAATATATCTGACGAAATAATGTGGGGCAAGTCTTGAATGTGCCATCCATAACCCAGCAACAAGCTTCGTGGAGTTTTTTTAAGTTAGCTTCTGTTGAAAATAAAAGAGTTCTTTCATTGTGGAAAGCACTGTCCTTTCCCAAAAACTTGATGTCATCTATATTAGCCAAATGTTCTGGGACATCTATGTCATCCAAGGAAGTGGGTTCTGGAGGACAATCTTCTCTCCGGGCTCTTTTCACTAACTGACGGAGAGATTCACGGTTAGGCAAACAGGGTGCACTTGTAGAAGGCATATCACCGGTAACAGATTGAATTATTTGAGATGGTGAGTCATTGGTGTCCCGGGCACGTCGCTTTATAGCATCCTTAGCAATAGCCACATCTGTTTTCTCGGGTTTAGGAGCATGATTATGTTCTCCGTGTGTGTTGAGTTGATGCTCTCCGGCCACGATGGTTGTCTTGGCATAGCAAGAACAAGGCCCTGTAACCTTCTCAGTACAGTGCCAGTAGACCACGTCCCCGCGCTGCTTGTTTTTGGCAAGTAGATATCCATCTATATTCAAGAGCATTCCTCTCCGTGAAGGAACAAAACGAATTGACGGTTGAGCTGCCATTGTAGAATCAATCTCTATAGTATAAGGATACACCACAGAATACTTTTTCCGTATAATGGTAGCAGGTATCTTTAAAATTAGACTTTTAAACCATTTTAAGTAGGTGGAGTTAAGACACAGTGGTTGCCTATTGGATGACTACGTTTTAAAGAAAAAAAGAGGGATGGTTAATCAGTTTTTAGATATAAAATATTTTACTACCATTGGTTAAAAACAAAGTTTATTCTTTTTAGTTTATATAAATAATATTTATGGGACAAATACACTGACAACAGAAACCGATTTTAGAATCTTTGTAGGGGAAGGACGGCGTTGCGCTGCGCTACAGAAGTTGTTCTTTCAAAAATATTCGGTCAAAGTGTGAATGGATGGCTATTCGGGCTTGTTTTAATAGGAGGCACATGTATGTATGAAATTGTTAGTTTTTTACTATATTTACACGTGTGACAGCAGCAGCAGGGGTAGCACTATTGGAGTATGGAGGTAGACGTGGTGAAGTTGCGAACAGGTGGAGTGGAACCATAATCAAGATGATGAAAGGTAGGGAGTAGTGGTGGGAAAAAGAGGTGAGCAGCAGTTCTGATTAAGGACAGAGGGGATTGTGTAGGTGGTGATAAGTACTTGATGGGAGCTGGAGTTCCATGGGTAGAATTTTCGACAGGGGTAGCGCTATTAGCGGGAGGTCGCATGGGAGTAGACAGGGTGTGGAGGAGGCTAGGTGTAAGCGACACATTATCGCGGGGAGGACATGGATGTGATAGTGTTTGGAAAAAGGTGTGCGCAGCAGTTCAGGTGAGGACAGAGGGGCTTGTGTAGTTTGTGGCTGTAAGGGATGGCTGGGAGCTGTAGTTCCACTGTTAGAATCAGAGACAGCTGTAGCTCTATTAGCGGGAGACGTCTATAAGTTGACAGGGTGTAGAGATATCTAGGTGTATGGGGTCCGTAATCTCTGGTGAAAAGTTCTTCAAGAAATGGGCAGAAGCATGGTTGTTTGGCCTGGCAATCATATCGGCATATTCTGCGATTAAAAGAAAAGCTGGGCACTGTACCAGATTTTTTTGGGGGTAAAACGAGTTATGATATTTATGTGAAAGCATATATAATTGATTGTATTGGAATTGGTATTTAATTTAGTAGGGCAGCGCATATATTTGGAATAATAAAAATCAGACTTTTTCTTATCTATGCTAAAAGGGTAACTGGAGACGTATGTGTTCCATGAGTTAAGTCGTTTGGAAAAAATGGCCAAAAACAATTGAAAGAAGTTCAGAAGAATGGCTTTGTCTAGATGGAACTTAATTTGATTATTTTGAAAAGATTGGTGGAAAAAAATGTTGGACCTGACGCCAAGGTGATAGTGGTGATTTAATGAACCTATTTAAGAGAGACTAGTTCAAGACAGATTTCAATCAGTGAGTGTAAATTGTGTGTTTGTTTGTGGGTGGTGGGGTTTAAGGATGATGTGTGCATATTTCAAGTCATGAAATAAAAAATTTGTGTGTAGGGAAAAATGTCGTTTTTGGGTTGGGGTCAGGATGAGACCACGTCAAGGTGCAAGGTAATATCGTGGAGGAATGAGTGGAGGGAGTAGTGTAGAAGATGGTGTAATCTGCAGCAAGCAGGGGTGAAAAGCAGTGTTGTGGGGAATGTATTTTACAGCCAAGCTTGCAGGGTCTAAACTGAGGGATGGAAACTGTAGTTACAAGGATTAAAACAGTAGCTGGGGTAGCACGATTAGCGGGGGATAGTGTTGAAGTAGACGGGGTGTCGGGAAGACTAAGTGTAGGCAACCCAGGATCGCTGGGAGGACATGGAGGGAGTAGTGGTTGGAAGAAGGGGTGCACTGCAGGGACTAGGGGGGCTAAGCAGTTCAGGTGACGGGCAGAGGGGCTTGTGGCGGTGGTGGTAAGGACTTGCTGGGAGCTGTAGTTCCAAGGGTGGAATCAGCGAAGGTGGTAGCGCTAATAGCGGGGGTCTTCTGGAAGTTAACGGGGTGTAGAGACGTTAGGTGTAGGGGCTCTGTCATCTATGGGATAGGAGCTCTATAATCTCTGGGAGCACAAGAAGGGGGAGTCGGAGGAGATACGGGGTGATGTTCAGCTTATGGAGGTGCAAAGTTCTTCATAAAAAGTTCAAAAGCATGGTTGTTTGGACTGGGATTCATTTCAGTATATTTGGAGAATAACGGACAAGCTGGAGCCTGTAGTACCAAAGTTTCAGGTAGTGGCATATGTAATGATATTAATGTGGAAACATATTAAATGGATTATATTGGAATTGGTATTTAATTTAGTAGGGCAGCGCATATATTTGGGATAATAAAAATCAGACTTTTTCTTATCTATGCTAAAAGGGTAACTGGAGACGTATGTGTGTCATGACTAAGGTTTTTGTGAACCCGGTGCTAGCGAAGTCTGCGCGGGCGACTGGAGAACTACACGAATACCACCACTGACCTGGTTTTGGAAGTGTTGTGGACTCGGGGTCTCTTCCGGTGACTGGGAAGAGGAACCGCGGCAGAGATGGCCGAATCCAGGTTCTCCTCATGCAGGATGAGGTCGGCAGACAGGAAGCACGTGTGGGCGCTGAAGGTCTCCTGAAAGACAGAACTGGAAAGGCGCTGATGAATCAGTGAAGAATAACAGGTACAACTGTGCTAAAGGGCACGGGGTGCTTGGGGACACTGAGGTGCTTGGAGACACTGAGGTGCTTGGAGACACTGAGGTGCTTGGAGACACTGAGGTGCTTGGAGACACTGAGGTACTTGGAGACACTGAGGTACTTGGAGACACTGAGGTACTTGGAGACACTGAGGTACTTGGAGACACTGAGGTACTTGGAGACACTGAGGTACGTAGAGGCACTGAGGTGCGTAGAGGCACTGAGGTGCGTAGAGGCACTGAGGTGCGTAGAGGCACTGGGGTGCGTAGAGACACTGGAGTGCGTAGAGACACTGGAGTGCGTAGAGACACTGGGGTGCTGAGGCACGGAGGCACGGAGGTGCTGGAAGCACGGAGGTACTGAGGCACGGAGGTGCTGAGGCACGGAGGCACGGAGGTGCTGAGGCACGGAGATGCTGAGTCACGGAGATGCTGGAAGCACGGAGGCACGGAGGTGCTGGAAGCACGGAGGCACGGAGGTGCTGGAAGCACGGAGGTACTGAGGCACGGAGGTGCTGAGGCACGGAGATGCTGAGTCACGGAGGTGCTGGAAGCACGGAGGCACGGAGGTGCTGGAAGCACGGAGATGCTGAGTCACGGAGGTGCTGGAAGCACGGAGGCACGGAGGTGCTGGAAGCACGGAGGTCCTGAGGCACGGAGGTCCTGAGGCACGGAGGTACTGAGGCACGGAGATGCTGAGGCACGGAGATGCTGAGTCACGGAGCTGCTGGAAGCACGGAGGCACGGAGGTGTTGGAAGCACGGAAGTACTGAGCTCTGGAGATCCCAACTACAACAGTAGTAAAACTGAAACACGACAGCTGTGGTTTTCAGTGGAGAACATGGAATTCAGTACTGTGCCTTTAAGACGAAACATTGCAGCTGTGCCTTTACATTGAGACTCAGGGAAATGGTGAAATCAAATGGCAACACACAAGTAACCATACAGGAACAAGGGAACAGAGTTTCCACAGGAACTTAGGTACAATGGTTACCTTAAGGGAGCTCAGCATAAAGACTCTCACAAGGCTGTATGTGACACGAGGAACTGGCCCAGATTCCTAACTCAGCCTCCTGATTTATACTTCCTGGTCCTTGATGATTGGTGGGCAGGATTAGGTGATGTCACTGTCATGTGACTACTCTAGCCAAGGCTGTGATGTAGAATGAGGCCTAGCAGGCCAAGAGAACACTGAAGCCTGGACTTCTGCAAAACACAGGATGCTTGCTTTTAGATTACTGAATTCAGCCTCACACAGGAGATCATCACAGGTGGAGCTGATTACCTCTCAGGCAGAGAACTCAGGAAACTCAGTGCTGACAAGCTGTTTAACTCCGTGAGTGAAAAGACACAGGATCCAGGACAGAAAGCAGGGGTAAGTCACCAAATATGAGAATTACAGTCAGGATTGTGACAGTATCCCCCTCTTCGAGGGTGGACTCCGGACACCCATCTAATCTTAGGGGAACTTGAGAAATTCATACAGAAGAATTTAGGACCTTCGTTGATGCCTCTTCTTCTTATGGGAACGTTTGGTTTTGACCAAGGACCGCGGGATCTCCTGTAAAGAAAAACCTTCCTTAGAAAACATGGGGGCTCCCAAGAAAGGAGTAGCATCATGGACTGGATCAAATTCAGAGTCTGAGTCCAAGTCTAATGGAAGATATGAATCTCCCATAGATACACAGTTTGCAGATGAAAATGAGGTGCACTGGAGATTTAAATTCTCTGGGCTAGGAGAGACTCCAACATGAGCAATTTTAATGGTCGGATTCTTACTGAAGGAGATTCTTAGATTATCCCTGGGAGGACAGCACAAACTTCCTTCTGCATTCCCTTTAGAGCCTGATTTCTTTACCGAGTCAGATTCCATAGGTTTAGGACCAAATTCTTTAACCACAGCATTACTAAAATTCTGTAAGTCATGGAACACAGGATCATTACTCTCAAAAAGCATGTTGGCCCACTCCAAAGCTCTTCCTCTGAATGCCAGGAACAGATATCGAGTAACGTTGGAAGGAGTTACTGCACCTGAAGGATCAGACTCCATCCGAGACAGAAATTGTTCAACCAAAGCGGCATATTGCAGTAAATCTCCATCGAAGTAAATAGGTGGTAAACCATCAGACGAAAGCTTAGAGGCTGAAACTGGAGAAATCTTTGACTGGACGAGTAGGACTGGATTGGATCCGGGGATGCTTGAATTGGCTGGAACCAAAGGAGACTGACCAGGCTGGTCCTGGAGTAACACTGGACCGGCTGGAACCGGAACGAACTGACCAGGCGGAGCCTGGAGTATTGCTGGACCGGCTGGAACCGGAACGGACTGGCCAAGCTGGGCCTGGAGTATTGCTGGACCGGCTGGAACCGGGACGGACTGACCAGGCTGGGCCTGGAGTATTGCTGGACCGGCTGGAACCGGGACGGACTGAGTCCTTTCTTCCCGGGGCTGAACCAAGGCAGGAGCCCCCACTTCACGGGGCTGGGCTGAGGCAAGAGCCCCCACTTCACGGGGCTGGGCTGAGGCAAGAGCCCCCACTTCACGGGGCTGGGCTGAGGCAAGAGCCCCCACTTCAAGGGGCTGGGCTGAGGCAAGAGCCCCCACTTCACGGGGCTGGGCTGAGGCAAGAGCCCTCTCTTCACGGGGCTGGGCTGCGCTCTGAAGGCTCTCTGGCTGGGCAGCGCTCTGAAGGCTCTCTGGCTGGGCAGCGCTCTGAAGGCTCTCTGGCTGGGCAGCGCTCTGAAGGCTCTCTGGCTGGGCAGCGCTCTGAAGGCTCTCTGGCTGGGCAGCGCTCTGAAGGCTCTCTGGCTGGGCAGCGCTCTGAAGGCTCTCTGGCTGGGCAGCGCTCTGAAGGCTCTCTGGCTGGGCAGCACTCTGTAGACCCTCTGGCTGGGCAGCACTCTGTAGACCCTCTGGCTGGGCAGCACTCTGTAGACCCTCTGGCTGGGCAGCACTCTGTAGACCCTCTGGCTGGGCAGCACTCTGTAGACCCTCTGGCTCTGGACCCTCGGATCCCCTTCCTGGGGCTGTACCCTCGGAACCCCCTCCTGGGGCTGGACCCTCTGAAGAAACCCCTCCTGGGGCTGTGCCCTCTGAAGAACCCCCTCCTGGGGCTGGACGCTCTGAACCCCTCACTGGGGCTGGACGCTCTGAACCCCTCACTGGGGCTGGACGCTCTGAACCCCTCACTGGGGCTGGACGCTCTGAAGAACCCCTTCTTGGGGCTGGACACTCTGAAGAACCCCTTCTTGGGGCTGGACACTCTGAAGAACCCCTTCTTGGGGCTGGACACTCCGAAGACGCCCCCCCTGGGGCTGAAGACACGGACGCCCCCCCTGGGGCTGGACACTCTGAAGACGCCCTCCCTGGGGCTGAAGACACGGACGCCCCCCCTGGGGCTGGACACTCTGAAGACGCCCCTCCTGGGGCTAGACATTTTGAAGACGCCCCTCCTGGGGCTGGACACTTTGAAGACGCCCCTCCTGGGGCTAGACACTCTGAAGACGCCCCTCCTGGGGCTAGACACTCTGAAGACGCCCCTCCTGGGGCTGGACACTCTGAAGACGCCCCTCCTGGGGCTGGACACTCTGAAGACGCCCCTCCTGGGGCTGGACACTCTGAAGACGCCCCTCCTGGGGCTGGACACTCTGAAGACGCCCCTCCTGGGGCTGGACACTCTGAAGACGCCCCTCCTGGGGCTGGACACTCTGAAGACGCCCCTCCTGGGGCTGAAGACACGGACGCCCCCCCTGGGGCTGGACACTCTGACTCCTCTGTGACTCTAAATGGCTTGAATATTCTTCTCTGGACACCCAACTTGGGATAAGGTCTTTTAATCACCGGACCCCAGTCATAAATTTGAGTCTCTTTCCGAGTAGCCATCTTGATACCCCCGTCAGCAGTAGCAGGATCGGCTACTGTGGATGACTTGTAGACATGAGCACTGTGATACTGCGATTTGTCACCATTCCCTGGCTTGCGAAGAATGCAGTCTTTAACAAAATGACCGGAATTTCCACAGTAAAGACAGAGGTGTAGCTCCCTACGCCGCTGACGTTCAGCTTCAGAGAGCTTGGGCCGTGGATAGCTCTGATGAACAACTTTTCCTTGCACAGAGGAAGAGACTCTATTAACTGGTTGGGACAAAACAGGATCAACAACGTTGGTAGTATTCCTGAGGAAATCAGGCATTACAGAGAGAATACTAGGCAAAAGTTCTTGTAACTGTAATAACATCTGGTAGAATATCTGCAGTTGGTCAGGAGTCTTAGAGCAGAAGGTCAGAGAATCTCTGGAGAAAGAATTCCGCTGCAGACACTGTGCCAATTGATGCTGAGTCGACTCCAGACCTTCCAAGCGTCCTGCAATATTGCTTAGGAGGTCCTGCGTCAGACAAACACTTTCGGCCGGGTCCATGGGGCCAGTTCCTACTGTCATGACTAAGGTTTTTGTGAACCCGGTGCTAGCGAAGTCTGCGCGGGCGACTGGAGAACTACACGAATACCACCACTGACCTGGTTTTGGAAGTGTTGTGGACTCGGGGTCTCTTCCGGTGACTGGGAAGAGGAACCGCGGCAGAGATGGCCGAATCCAGGTTCTCCTCATGCAGGATGAGGTCGGCAGACAGGAAGCACGTGTGGGCGCTGAAGGTCTCCTGAAAGACAGAACTGGAAAGGCGCTGATGAATCAGTGAAGAATAACAGGTACAACTGTGCTAAAGGGCACGGGGTGCTTGGGGACACTGAGGTGCTTGGAGACACTGAGGTGCTTGGAGACACTGAGGTGCTTGGAGACACTGAGGTGCTTGGAGACACTGAGGTGCTTGGAGACACTGAGGTGCTTGGAGACACTGAGGTACTTGGAGACACTGAGGTACTTGGAGACACTGAGGTACTTGGAGACACTGAGGTACGTAGAGGCACTGAGGTGCGTAGAGGCACTGAGGTGCGTAGAGGCACTGAGGTGCGTGAAGACACTGGGGTGCGTAGAGACACTGGAGTGCGTAGAGACACTGGGGTGCTGAGGCACGGAGGCACGGAGGCACGGAGGTGCTGGAAGCACGGAGGTACTGAGGCACGGAGGTGCTGAGGCACGGAGGCACGGAGGTGCTGAGGCACGGAGATGCTGAGTCACGGAGATGCTGGAAGCACGGAGGCACGGAGGTGCTGGAAGCACGGAGGCACGGAGGTGCTGGAAGCACGGAGGTACTGAGGCACGGAGGTGCTGAGGCACGGAGATGCTGAGTCACGGAGGTGCTGGAAGCACGGAGGCACGGAGGTGCTGGAAGCACGGAGATGCTGAGTCACGGAGGTGCTGGAAGCACGGAGGCACGGAGGTGCTGGAAGCACGGAGGTCCTGAGGCACGGAGGTCCTGAGGCACGGAGGTACTGAGGCACGGAGATGCTGAGGCACGGAGCTGCTGGAAGCACGGAGGCACGGAGGTGTTGGAAGCACGGAAGTACTGAGCTCTGGAGATCCCAACTACAACAGTAGTAAAACTGAAACACGACAGCTGTGGTTTTCAGTGGAGAACATGGAATTCAGTACTGTGCCTTTAAGACGAAACATTGCAGCTGTGCCTTTACATTGAGACTCAGGGAAATGGTGAAATCAAATGGCAACACACAAGTAACCATACAGGAACAAGGGAACAGAGTTTCCACAGGAACTTAGGTACAATGGTTACCTTAAGGGAGCTCAGCATAAAGACTCTCACAAGGCTGTATGTGACACGAGGAACTGGCCCAGATTCCTAACTCAGCCTCCTGATTTATACTTCCTGGTCCTTGATGATTGGTGGGCAGGATTAGGTGATGTCACTGTCATGTGACTACTCTAGCCAAGGCTGTGATGTAGAATGAGGCCTAGCAGGCCAAGAGAACACTGAAGCCTGGACTTCTGCAAAACACAGGATGCTTGCTTTTAGATTACTGAATTCAGCCTCACACAGGAGATCATCACAGGTGGAGCTGATTACCTCTCAGGCAGAGAACTCAGGAAACTCAGTGCTGACAAGCTGTTTAACTCCGTGAGTGAAAAGACACAGGATCCAGGACAGAAAGCAGGGGTAAGTCACCAAATATGAGAATTACAGTCAGGATTGTGACAGTGTGTTCCATGAGTTAAGTCGTTTGGAAAAAATGGCCAAAAAAAATTGAAATAAGTTCAGAAGAATGGCTTTGTCTAGATGGAACTTAATTCGATTATTTTGAAAAGATTGGTGGAAAAAAATGTTGGACCTGACGCCAAGGTGATAGTGGTGATTTAATGAACCTGTTTAGAATAGACTAATGAGAGTGGAAAAAAAGAATAGAGACAGGTTCATAATAATAGCTTTGTTTGGCTATAACTTAAATGGATTAGTTTACAATGAATTCTGAATAGCAAGTCTGGGACATGATGCCAAGGTGATAGTGGTGATATCATGGAAAAGTTTAGGAGAGAATACTTTAAAAAAATGTTAAATCTGTAACTGTGAGTTTGTAAAATGTGATAGCCGGGGGGGGGGGGGTGGGGGAGGTGGGAGGGTGTCAGCGTTGCAGATGTGCAGCTGGGTGCCCAGGTGTGCTGGCAGACATGAGTGGGGTGTTTCTTAAAGGGTGTGACTGTGCTACCAGAGCGGGGAGCAGTGCCAGGGCGTTGTGTTACTTGTAGTGCCACGGTGAAACATGGGGCGCGTAATGTAGTGGGGTGTCTAGCTAGGCGTGTAAATGTAGACAGGCAGCGGGGTGACTAGGGGGGATGGAGGCGGCGTCTAACTTTGGACGGGTATCGTGGGGAATAGCGGGGGGGGGGGGGGGGAGGGTGTCAGCGTTGCAGATGTGCAGCCGGGTGCCCAGGTGTGCTGGCAGACATGGGTGGGGTGTTCTTAAAGGGTGTGACTGTGCTACCAGAGCGGGGAGCAGTGCCAGGGCGTTGTGTTACTTGTAGTGCCACGGTGAAACATGGGGCGCGTAATGTAGTGGGGTGTCTAGCTAGGCGTGTAAATGTAGACAGGCAGCGGGGTGACTAGGGGGGATGGAGGCGGCGTCTAACTTTGGACGGGTATCGTGGGGAATAGCGGGCGGGGGGGGGGGGGAGGGTGTCAGCGTTGCAGATGTGCAGCCGGGTGCCCAGGTGTGCTGGCAGACATGGGTGGGGTGTTCTTAAAGGGTGTGACTGTGCTACCAGAGCGGGGAGCAGTGCCAGGGCGTTGTGTTACTTGTAGTGCCACGGTGAAACATGGGGCGCGTAATGTAGTGGGGTGTCTAGCTAGGCGTGTAAATGTAGACGGGCAGCGGGGTGACTAGGGGGGATGGAGGCGGCGTCTAACTTTGGACGGGTATCGTGGGGAATAGCGGGCGGGGGGGGGGGGGGGGGAGGGTGTCAGCGTTGCAGATGTGCAGCCGGGTGCCCAGGTGTGCTGGCAGACATGGGTGGGGTGTTCTTAAAGGGTGTGACTGTGCTACCAGAGCGGGGAGCAGTGCCAGGGCGTTGTGTTACTTGTAGTGCCACGGTGAAACATGGGGCGCGTAATGTAGTGGGGTGTCTAGCTAGGCGTGTAAATGTAGACAGGCAGCGGGGTGACTAGGGGGGATGGAGGCGGCGTCTAACTTTGGACGGGTATCGTGGGGAATAGCGGGCGGGGGGGGGGGGAGGGTGTCAGCGTTGCAGATGTGCAGCCGGGTGCCCAGGTGTGCTGGCAGACATGGGTGGGGTGTTCTTAAAGGGTGTGACTGTGCTACCAGAGCGGGGAGCAGTGCCAGGGCGTTGTGTTACTTGTAGTGCCACGGTGAAACATGGGGCGCGTAATGTAGTGGGGTGTCTAGCTAGGCGTGTAAATGTAGACAGGCAGCGGGGTGACTAGGGGGGATGGAGGCGGCGTCTAACTTTGGACGGGTATCGTGGGGAATAGCGGGCGGGGGGGGGGGGGGAGGGTGTCAGCGTTGCAGATGTGCAGCCGGGTGCCCAGGTGTGCTGGCAGACATGGGTGGGGTGTTCCTTAAAGGGTGTGACTGTGCTACCAGAGCGGGGAGCAGTGCCAGGGCGTTGTGTTACTTGTAGTGCCACGGTGAAACATGGGGCGCGTAATGTAGTGGGGTGTCTAGCTAGGCGTGTAAATGTAGACGGGCAGCGGGGTGACTAGGGGGGATGGAGGCGGCGTCTAACTTTGGACGGGTATCGTGGGGAATAGCGGGCGGGGGGGGGGGGGGGAGGGTGTCAGCGTTGCAGATGTGCAGCCGGGTGCCCAGGTGTGCTGGCAGACATGGGTGGGGTGTTCTTAAAGGGTGTGACTGTGCTATCAGAGCGGGGAGCAGTGCCAGGGCGTTGTGTTACTTGTAGTGCCACGGTGAAACATGGGGCGCGTAATGTAGTGGGGTGTCTAGCTAGGCGTGTAAATGTAGACAGGCAGCGGGGTGACTAGGGGGGATGGAGGCGGCGTCTAACTTTGGACGGGTATCGTGGGGAATAGCGGGCGGGGGGGGGGGGGGGGGGAGGGTGTCAGCGTTGCAGATGTGCAGCCGGGTGCCCAGGTGTGCTGGCAGACATGGGTGGGGTGTTCTTAAAGGGTGTGACTGTGCTACCAGAGCGGGGAGCAGTGCCAGGGCGTTGTGTTACTTGTAGTGCCACGGTGAAACATGGGGCGCGTAATGTAGTGGGGTGTCTAGCTAGGCGTGTAAATGTAGACAGGCAGCGGGGTGACTAGGGGGGATGGAGGCGGCGTCTAACTTTGGACGGGTATCGTGGGGAATAGCGGGCGGGGGGGGGGGGGGGGGGGGAGGGTGTCAGCGTTGCAGATGTGCAGCCGGGTGCCCAGGTGTGCTGGCAGACATGGGTGGGGTGTTCCTTAAAGGGTGTGACTGTGCTACCAGAGCGGGGAGCAGTGCCAGGGCGTTGTGTTACTTGTAGTGCCACGGTGAAACATGGGGCGCGTAATGTAGTGGGGTGTCTAGCTAGGCGTGTAAATGTAGACGGGCAGCGGGGTGACTAGGGGGGATGGAGGCGGCGTCTGACTTTGGAAGGGTATCGTGGGGAATAGCGGGGGGGGGAGGGTGTTGCAGATGTGCAGCAGGTCAGGGTATTGTTTGTCGAACAATTACATGTCGATCTATGAGTGGTCGGTCTATGGTTTGTCGATCTTATGTATGTCGATGTATTTGTTTGACGAACAATTTCATGTCGATCGATAAATTGTCGGTCTATGGTATGTCGATCTTCTGTAGGTCGATGTATTTGTTTGTCGAACAATTACTTGTCAATCTAATGTTTGCCGATCTTCAGTAAGTCGATGTATTTGTTTGTCGCACAATTACATGTCGATCTATGTTTTGTCTGTCTATGGTTGGTCGATCTTCAGTAGGTCGATGCATTTGTTTGTAGAACAATTACATGTCGATGATTTGTTGGTCGACCTGACGTTGTTTCGATGTTGTGCGTGATCGATCATTTGTGTGTCGATGTTTTGTTTATCGAGCATACGTATTGTCGATGTTCAGTGTTTGTCGATGTAGTGTGTGCCGATGTTAGTGGGATGTCGATCTTGTGTTTGTAGATGTTCGAACACTGTCGATGTAGATGTTGTCTATGTTGCGTGGTCGATGTTCGCATTGTCGATCAAGCGTCTGCCGATCCATCGACCGGATACCCTCTGTGGCACCATGGGATCTTTACGTGGTGTTGCAGTTCCTGTAATTTCTTTGGTTAAACTTTTCAGTAGGGTTGAGTTGAAATTCCGCACTTGGAAAGTGGTCATGCGGTTGACCCTGGCATCCGCAAGGCGGGTGTCTGAGTTGGCGGCTTGGTCTCACAAGAACCCTGTTTAATCTTCCATGAAGATAGAGCGGAGTTGAGAATTCGGCAGCAGTTTCGGCCAAATGTGGTTTAATTGGTTTCTCTTGAACCGACCTATTGTGGTGCCGGTGGCTACTGACGCCTGGGCGACATCTAAGTATTTCGATGTGGTCTGAATTTTGTGTTGCCAGATTGGCTCAGATCAGGAAAACGGAGGATCTGTTTGCACTATATGCTCCCAACAAGATTGGGGTTCCTGCTTCCAAGCAGACTATTGCACGCTGGATCTGTAATACGATTAAGCTTGCTCGTTTTACGGCTGGATTGCCGTTACCGAAATTGGTGAAGGCCCATTCTACCAGGAAGGAGGGCTCATCCTGGGTGGCTGCCCGAGGGGTCTCGATTATAAGTTTGATACCCTGGCTGATGAGGACCTCTTGTTTGGACGATCGGTGCTGCAGAGTCATCCGCACTCTCCCGCCCGTTCTAGAGCTTTGGTATAGACCCCATGGTCCTTTTGGAGTCCCCAGCATCCTCTAGGACGTATGAGAAAATAGAATTTCTCTAACGTCCTAAGTGGATGCTGGGGACTCCGTCAGGACCATGGGGTTTAGCGGCTCCGCAGGAGACAGGGCACAATAATAAAAGCTTTAGGATCAGGTGGTGTGCACTGGCTCCTCCCCCTATGACCCTCCTCCAAGCCTCAGTTAGATCTTTGTGCCCGGCCGAGAAGGGTGCAATCTAGGTGGCTCTCCTGAGCTGCTTAGAATAAAAGTTTAAGTTAGGTTTTTTATTTTCAGTGAGTCCTGCTGGCAACAGGCTCACTGCTACGAGGGACTTAGGGGAGAGAAGTAAACTCACCTGCGTGCAGGATGGATTTGCTTCTTAGGCTACTGGACACCATTAGCTCCAGAGGGAGTCGGAACACAGGTCTCACCCTGGGGTTCGTCCCGGAGCCGTGCCGCCGACCCCCCTTGCAGATGCCGAAGTTGAAGAGGTCCAGAGGTCCAGAAACAGGCGGCAGAAGACTTTCAGTCTTCATAAGTTAGCGCACAGCACTGCAGCTGTGCGCCATTGTTGTCAGCACACTTCATACCAGCGGTCACTGAGGGTGCAGGGCGCTGGGGGGGGCGCCCTGGGCAGCAATGTATTATACCTTTTTTATGGCTAAAATACATCACATATAGCCCTTGAGGCTATATGGATGTATTTAACCCCTGCCAGATCTCACAAACTCCGGGAGAAGAGCCCGCCGTTTTAGGGGGCGGGGCCTATTCTCCTCAGCACACGGCGCCATTTTCCTGCTCAGCTCTGCTGTGAGGAAGGCTCCCAGGCTCTCCCCTGCACTGCACTACAGAAACAGGGTTAAAATAAGAATTTACTTACCGATAATTCTATTTCTCGGAGTCCGTAGTGGATGCTGGGGTTCCTGAAAGGACCATGGGGAATAGCGGCTCCGCAGGAGACAGGGCACAAAAAAGTAAAGCTTTACTAGGTCAGGTGGTGTGCACTGGCTCCTCCCCCTATGACCCTCCTCCAGACTCCAGTTAGGTACTGTGCCCGGACGAGCATACACAATAAGGGAGGCATTTTGAATCCCGGGTAAGACTCATACCAGCCACACCAATCACACCGTACAACTTGTGATCTAAACCCAGTTAACAGTATGATAACAGAAAGGGCCTCTTAAAGATGGCTCCTTAACAATAACCCGAATTAGTTAACAATAACTATGTACAAGTATTGCAGATAATCCGCACTTGGGATGGGCGCCCAGCATCCACTACGGACTCCGAGAAATAGAATTATCGGTAAGTAAATTCTTATTTTCTCTATCGTCCTAAGTGGATGCTGGGGTTCCTGAAAGGACCATGGGGATTATACCAAAGCTCCCAAACGGGCGGGAGAGTGCGGATGACTCTGCAGCACCGAATGAGAGAACTCCAGGTCCTCCTTTGCCAGGGTATCAAATTTGTAAAATTTTACAAACGTGTTCTCCCCCGACCACGTAGCTGCTCGGCAGAGTTGTAATGCCGAGACCCCTCGGGCAGCCGCCCAAGATGAGCCCACCTTCCTTGTGGAGTGGGCTTTTACAGTTTTAGGCTGTGGCAGGCCTGCCACAGAATGTGCAAGTTGAATTGTGTTACAAATCCAACGAGCAATCGACTGCTTAGAAGCAGGTGCGCCCAACTTGTTGGGTGCATACAATATAAACAGCGAGTCAGATTTTCTGACTCCAGCCGTCCTTGAAATGTATATTTTTAAGTCTCTGACAACGTCCAACAACTTGGAGTCCTCCAAGTCGCTAGTGGCCGCAGGCACCACAATAGGTTGGTTCAGATGAAATGCTGATACCACTTTAGGGAGAAAATGCGGACGAGTCCGCAGTTCTGCCCTATCCGAATGGAAGATTAGATAAGGACTTTTATAAGATAAAGCCGCCAATTCAGATACTCTCCTGGCAGAGGCCAGGGCTAGTAACATAGTCACTTTCAATGTGAGATATTTCAAATCCACCTTTTTCAATGGTTCAAACCAATGGGATTTGAGGAAATCTAAAACTACATTTAGATCCCACGGTGCCACCGGAGGCACCACAGGAGGCTGTATATGCAGTACTCCCTTGACAAAAGTCTGGACCTCAGGGACAGAGGCCAATTCTTTTTGGAAGAATATTGACAGGGCCGAAATTTGAACCTTAATGGATCCCAATTTGAGACCCATAGATAATCCTGATTGCAGGAAATGTAGGAAACGACCCAGTTGGAATTCCTCCGTCGGAACCCTCCGATCCTCGCACCACGCTACATATTTTCGCCAAATGCGGTGATAATGTTTCACGGTGACTTCCTTCCGTGCCTTAATCAAGGTAGGAATGACTTCTTCTGGAATGCCTTTCCTTTTTAGGATCTGGCGTTCAACCGCCATGCCGTCAAACGCAGCCGCGGTAAGTCTTGAAAAAGACAGGGACCCTGCTGTAGCAGGTCCCTTCTCAGAGGTAGAGGCCACGGTTCGTCCGTGAGCATCTCTTGAAGTTCCGGATACCAAGTCCTTCTCGGCCAATCCGGAACCACTAGTATTGTTCTTACTCTTCTTTGCCGTATGATCTTCAATACCTTTGGTATGAGCGGCAGAGGAGGAAACACATACACTGACTGGTACACCCAAGGAGTTACCAGTGCGTCCACAGCTATCGCCTGTGGATCTCTTGACCTGGCGCAATATTTGTCCAGTTTCTTGTTGAGGCGAGACGCCATCATGTCTACAATTTGTCTTTCCCAACGGTCTATTAACATGTTGAAGACTTCTGGATGTAGACCCCACTCTCCCGGATGAAGATCGTGTCTGCTGAGGAAGTCTGCTTCCCAGTTGTCCACGCCCGGGATGAACACTGCTGACAGTGCTATCACGTGATTCTCCGCCCAGCGAAGAATCTTGGCAGCTTCTGCCATTGCACTCCTGCTTCTTGTGCCGCCCTGCCTGTTTACATGGGCGACCGCCGTGATGTTGTCCGACTGAATCAACACCGGCTTTCCTTGCAGGAGAAGTTCCGCCTGGCTTAGAGCATTGTAGATTGCTCTTAGTTCCAGAATGTTTATGTGAAGAGACTTTTCCAGACTCGTCCATACTCCCTGGAAGTTTCTTCCTTGTGTGACTGCTCCCCAGCCTCTCAGGCTGGCGTCCGTGGTCACCAGGATCCAATCCTGAATGCCGAATCTGCGGCCTTCTAATAGGTGAGCCTTCTGCAACCACCACAGAAGTGACACCCTTGTCTTTGGTGACAGGGTTATTCGCAGGTGCATCTGCAGATGCGACCCTGACCATTTGTCCAACAGATCCCTTTGGAATATTCTTGCATGGAATCTGCCGAATGGAATTGCTTCGTAAGAAGCCACCATTTTTCCCAGGACTCTTGTGCATTGATGTACTGACACTTTTCCTGGTTTTAGGAGGTTCCTGACCAGATCGGATAACTCCTTGGCTTTTTCCTCTGGAAGGAAAACCTTTTTCTGAACCGTGTCCAGAATCATTCCTAGGAACAGCAGACGAGTTGTCGGGATTAAATGGGATTTTGGAATATTCAGAATCCACCCGTGTTGTCTTAGCACCTCTTGAGATAGTGCTAAAGCTGTCTCCAGCTGTTCTCTGGACCTTGCCCTTATTAGGAGATCGTCCAAGTATGGGATAACTAATACGCCTTTTCTTCGAAGAAGAATCATCATCTCGGCCATTACCTTGGTAAAGACCCGAGGCGCCGTGGACAATCCGAACGGCAGCGTCTGAAACTGATAGTGACAGTTTTGAACAATGAACCTGAGGTACCCCTGGTGTGCGGGGTAAATCGGAACGTGTAGATACGCATCCTTGATGTCCAAGGATACCATAAAGTCCCCTTCTTCCAGGTTCGCTATCACTGCTCTGAGTGACTCCATCTTGAACTTGAACTTTTTTATGTAGAGGTTCAAGGACTTCAGATTTAGAATAGGCCTTACCGAGCCATCCGGCTTCGGTACCACAAATAGAGTGGAATAATACCCCTTTCCTTGTTGTAATAGGGGTACTTTGACTATCACCTGCTGAGCGTACAGCTTGTGAATGGCTTCCAACACCCTCTCCCTTTCGGAAGAGACGGTTGGTAAGGCAGACTTCAGGAAACGATGAGGAGGATCCGTCTCTAATTCCAACCTGTACCCCTGAGATATTATCTGCAGGATCCAGGGGTCTACCTGCGAGTGAGCCCACTGCGCGCTGTAATTTTTGAGACGGCCCCCCACTGTCCCCGAGTCCGCTTGAGAGGCCCCAGCGTCATGCTGAGGTTTTTGCAGGAGCCGGGGAGGGCTTCTGTTCCTGGGAAGGAGCTGCCTGTTGGTGTCTCTTCCCTCTTCCTCTGCCTCGTGGCAGGTACGACAAGCCCTTTGCTCTCTTATTTTTGTAGGAGCGAAAAGGCTGCGGTTGAAAGGTCGGTGCCTTTCTCTGTTGGGGAGTGACTTGAGGTAAAAAAGTGGATTTCCCGGCAGTAGCCGTGGCCACCAAGTCTGATAGACCAACTCCAAATAACTCCTCCCCTTTATACGGCAAAACCTCCATGTGACGTTTTGAATCCGCATCGCCTGTCCACTGTCGTGTCCATAAGGCTCTTCTGGCTGAAATGGACATAGCACTCACCCGAGATGCCAGTGTGCAAATATCCCTCTGTGCATCACGCATATAGATAAATGCATCCTTTATTTGTTCTAACGACAGTAAAACATTGTCCCTATCTAGGGTATCAATATTTTCAATCAGGGATTCTGACCAAACTACTCCAGCACTGCACATCCAGGCAGTTGCTATAGCTGGTCGTAGTATAACACCTGCATGTGTGTATATATTCTTTTGAATAACTTCCATCTTTCTATCTGATGGATCCTTAAGTGCGGCCGTCTCAGGAGAGGGTAACGCCACTTGTTTGGATAAGCGTGTGAGCGCCTTGTCCACCTTAGGGGGTGTTTCCCAGCGCGCCCTAACCTCTGGCGGGAAAGGGTATAATGCCAATAACTTTTTTGAAATTATCAACTTTTTATCAGGAGCAACCCACGCTTCATCACACACGTCATTTAATTCTTCTGATTCAGGAAAAACTGTTTGTAGTTTTTTCACACCATACATAATACCCTGTTTTACGGTATCTGTAGTATCAGCTAAATGTAACGTCTCCTTCATTGCCAAAATCATATAACGTGTGGCCCTACTGGAAAATACGTTTGAATTTCTACCGTCGTCACTGGAATCAGTGCCCGTGTCTGGGTCTGTGTCGACCGACTGAGGCAAAGGGCGTTTTACAGCCCCTGACGGTGTTTGAGGCGCCTGGACAGGCATTAATTGATTGTCCGGCCGCCTCATGTCCTCAACTGACTGTTTAAGGGAAGATAAACCATCACGTAATTCCACAAATAAAGGCATCCATTCTGGTGTCGACCCCCTGGGGGGTGACATCTGCATATTTGGCAATTGCTCCGCCTCCACACCAATATCGTCCTCATACATGTCGACACCACGTACCGACACACACCGCAAACTCACAGGGAATGCTCTAATGAAGACAGGACCCACTAGCCCTTTTGGGGAGACAGAGGGAGAGTCTGCCAGCACACACCACAAAGCGCTATATATACAAGGGATATCCTTATATTAAGTGCTCCCTTATAGCTGCTTTAATATATATATATATAGCCATTAATGTGCCCCCCCTCTCTGTTTTACCCTGTTTCTGTAGTGCAGTGCAGGGGAGAGACCTGGGAGCCGTTCTGACCAGCGAAGCTGTGACAGAAAATGGCGCCGTGTGCTGAGGAGATAGGCCCCGCCCCTTTTTCGGCGGGTTCTTCTCCCGCTATTTTTCCAGTCAGGCAGGGGTTAAATATCTCCATATAGCCCCTATGGGCTATATGTGAGGTATTTTTAGCCTTGTATAAGGTTTATATTTGCCTCTCAGAGCGCCCCCCCCCAGCGCTCTGCACCCTCAGTGACTGCCCAGTGAAGTGTGCTGAGAGGAAAATGGCGCACAGCTGCAGTGCTGTGCGCTACCTTATGAAGACTGAGGAGTCTTCAGCCGCCGGTTTCCGGACCTCTTCACGCTTCAGCATCTGCAAGGGGGTCGGCGGCGCGGCTCCGGGACCGGACTCCACGGCTGGGCCTGTGTTCGATCCCTCTGGAGCTAATGGTGTCCAGTAGCCAAGCAGCAAATCCACTCTGCATGCAGGTGAGTTTACTACTTTCCCCCTAAGTCCCACGTTGCAGTGATCCTGTTGCCAGCAGGACTCACTGTAAAGAAAAAAACCTAAACTAAACTTTCTCTAAGCAGCTCTTTAGGAGAGCCACCTAGATTGCACCCTTCTCGTTCGGGCACAAAATCTAACTGGAGTCTGGAGGAGGGTCATAGGGGGAGGAGCCAGTGCACACCACCTGACCTAGTAAAGCTTTACTTTTTTGTGCCCTGTCTCCTGCGGAGCCGCTATTCCCCATGGTCCTTTCAGGAACCCCAGCATCCACTTAGGACGATAGAGAAAACAGAGAGGGGGGGCACTTATTTGGCGATATGATTACATATGTGAAAATGCTATAAGGGAAAACACTTGTATAAGGGGTTGTCCCTGTATAATTATAGCGTTTTTGGTGTGTGCTGGCAAACTCTCCCTCTGTCTCCCCAAAGGGCTAGTGGGGTCCTGTCCTCTATCAGAGCATTCCCTGTGTGTGTGCTGTGTGTCGGTACGTGTGTGTCGACATGTAGGAGGACGATGTTGGTGAGGAGGCGGAGCAAATTGCCTGTATTGGTGATGTCACTCTCTAGGGAGTCGACACCGGAATGGATGGCTTATTTAGGAATTACGTGATAATGTCAACACGATGCAAGGTCGGTTGACGACATGAGACGGCCGGCAAACAAATTAGTACCTGTCCAGGCGTCTCAGACACCGTCAGGGGTTTGTAAAAACGCCCATTTACCTCAGTTGGTCGACACAGACACGGACACTGACTTCAGTGTCGACGTTGAAGAAACAAACGTATTTTCCTTTAGGGCCACACGTTACATGTTAAGGGCAATGAAGGAGGTGTTACATATTTCTGATACTACAAGTACCACAAATAAGGGTATTATGTAGGGTGGGAATAATCTACTTGTAGTTTTTCCTGAATCAGATAAATTAAAGTGTGTGATGATAAGTGGGTTTCCTCCGATAGAAAATTATTGGAGGTATACCCTTTCCCGCCAGAAGTGAGGGCGAGTTGGGAAACACACCTTAGGGTGGATAAGGCGCTCACACGCTTATAAAAACAAGTGGCGTTACCGTCTCCAGATACGGCCGCCCTCAAAGAGCCAGCTGATAGGAAGCTGAAAAATATCCTAAAAAGTATATACACACATACTGGTGTTATACTACGACCAGCAATCGCCTCAGCCTGGATGTGCAGCGCTGGGGGGGCTTGGTCGGATTTCCTGACTGAAAATATTGATACCCTTGACAGGAACAATATTTTATTGACTATAGAGCATTTTAAGGATGCATTTCTATATATGCGAGATGCGCAGAGGGATATTTGCATTCTGGCATCAAGAGTAGATGTGATGTCCATATCTGCCAGACGATGTTTATAGACACGACAGTGGTCAGGTGATGCAGATTCCAGACGGCACATGGAAGTATTGCCGTATAAAGGGGCGGTCCATCGGACCTGGTGGCCATGGCAACAGCTGGAAAATCCACTTTTGTTACCCCAAGTCACATCTCAGCAGAAAAGGACACAGTCTTTTCAGTCTCAGTCCTTTCGTACCCATAAAGGCAGGCGGGCAAAAGGCCAGTCATATCTGCCCAGGGTTAGAGGAAAGGGAAGAAGACTGCAGCAGGCAGCCCATTCCCAGGAACAGAAGTCCTCCACAGCTTCTGCCAAGTCCGCAGCATGACGCTGGGGCCATACAAGCGGACTCAGGTGCGGTGGGGGGTCATCTCAAGAGTTTCAGCACGCAGTGGGCTCACTCGCAAGTGGACTCCTGGATCCTACACGTAGTATCCCAGGTGTACATTGGAAATTCGAGACGTCTTCCCCTCACAAGTTCCTGAAGTCTGCTTTACCAACGTCTCCCTCCGACAGGGAGGCAGTATTGGAAAAAAATTCACAGGCTGTATTCCCAGCAGGTGATAATCAAAGTACCCCTCCTACAACAAGGGAAGGGGTATTATTCCACACTATATTGTGGTACTGAAGCCAAACGGCTCGGTGAGATCTAAAAGATTTGAACAATTACATACAAGGGTTCAAATCAAGATGGAGTCACTCAGAGCAGTGATAGCAGTGAACCAGGACGATATGGTGTCACTGGATATCAGGGACGCTTACCTACATGTCCAAATTTTGCCCTTCTCACCAAGGGTATCTCAGGTTCGTGGTACAGAACTGTCACTATCAGTTCAGACGCTGCCGTTTGGATTGTCCACGGCACCCCGGGTCTTTACCATGGTAATGGCCGAAATGATGATTCTTCCTAAAAGAAATATGGACGCTTTCCTGATAAGGGCAAGGTCCAGAGAACAGTTGGCGGTCGGAGTAGCACTATCTCAAGTAGTTCTACGACAGCACGAGTGGATTCTAAATATTCCAAAATCGCAGCTTTTTCCGACGACACGTCTAATGTTCCTAGGAATGATTCTGGACACAGTCCAGAAAAGGATGTTTTCTCCCGGAGAAGAAGACCAGGGAGTTATCCGAGCTAGTCAGGAACCTCCTAAAACCAGGAAAAGTATCAGTGCATCATTGCACAAGGGTCCTGTGAAAAATGGTGGTTTCTTACAAAGCGATCCCATTCAGTAGATTTCACGCAAGAACCTTTCAGTGGAATCTGCTGGGAAAATGGTCCGGATCGCATCTTCAGATGCATCAGCGGACAACCCTGTCTCCAAGGACAAGGGTGTTTTCTTCTGCGGTGGCTGCAGAGTGCTCATCTATGAAAGGGCCGCAGATTCGACATTCAGGACTGGGTCCTGGTGACCACGGATGCCAGCCTGAGTGGCTGGGGAGCAGTCACACAAGGAAAAAATTTCCAGGGAGTGTGATCAAGTCTGGAGACTTCTCTCCACATAAATATACTGGAGCTAAGGGCAATTTACAAGGCTCTAAGCTTAGCAAGACCTCTGCTTCAAGGTCAGCCGGTATTGATCCAGTGGGACAACATCACGGCAGTCGCCCACGTAAACAGACAGGGCGGCACATGAAGCAGGAGGGAAATGGCAGAAACTGCAAGGATTCTTCGCTGGGCGAAAAATCATGTGATAACACTCTCAGCAGTGTTAATTCCGGGAGTGGAAAACTGGGAAGCAAACTTCCTCAGCAGGCATAACCTCCACCCGGGAGAGTGGGGACTTCAGCGGGAAGTCTTCCACATGATTGTAAACCGTTGGGAAAAACCAAAGGTGGACATGATGGCGTCCCGCCTGAACAAAAAACTAGACAAATATTGCGCCAGGTCAAGGGACCCTCAGGCAATAGCGGTGGACGCTCTGGTAACACTGTGGGTGTACCAGTCAGGGTATGTGTTCCCTCCTATGCATCTCATACCAAAAGTACTGAGAATCATAAGAAGGAGATGAGTAAGAACGATACTCGTGGTTCCGGATGGGTCAAGAAGGACTTGGTACCCGGAACTTCAAGAGATGCTCACGGAAGAACCGTGGCCTCTACCTTTAAGAAAGGACCTGCTCCAGCAGGGGCCTTGTCTGTTCCAAGACTTACTGCGGCTGCGTTTGACGGCATGGCAGTTGAACGCCGGATCCTGAAAGGGCATTCCAGATGAAGTCATCCCTACCCTGGTCGAAGCCAGGAAGGATGTAACCGCAAAACATTTTCACCGCATTTGGCGAAAATATGTTGCGTGGTGTGAGGCCAAGAAGGTCCCTACAGAGGAATTCCAACTGGGTCGTTTCCTACATTTCCTGAAAACAGGACTGTCTATGGGCCTAAAATTAGGGTCCATTAAGGTTCAAATTTCGACCCTGTCAAATTTCTTCCAGAAAGAACTGGCTTCAGTGCCTGAAGTTCAGACGTTTGTAAAAGGGGTACTGCATATACAGCCTCCTTTTGTGCCCCCAGTGGCACCTTGGGATCTCAATGTTGTTTTGAGTTTCCTAAAGTCACATTGGTGATCCACTCACCACTGTGGAATTAAAATATTTCACATGGAAGGTGAAGATTCTATTAGCCCTGGCTTCAGCCAGGCGTGTGTCAGAATGGGCGGCTTTATCATATAAAAGCCCTTACTTAATTTTTCATTCTGACAGGGCAGAATTGAGGACTCGTCCTCAATTTCTCCTTAAGGTGTTTTTCTGTTTTTCACATGAACCAACCTATTGTGGTACCTGCGGCTACTAGGGACTTGGAGGACTCCAAGTTACTTGACGTTGTCAGGGCCCTGAAAATATATGTTTCCAGGACGACTGGAGTCAGAACATCTGACTCGCTGTTTAGCCTGTATGCACCCTACAAGATGGGTGTTCCTGCTTCTATGCAGACGATTGCTCGCTGGATTTGTAGTACAATTCAGCTTGCACATTCTGTGGCAGGCTTGCCACAGCCAAAATCAGTAAAAGCCCATTCCACAAGGAAGTGGGCTCATCTTGGGCGGCTGCCCGAGGGGTCTCGGCTTTACAACTTTGCCGAGCTGCTACTTGGTCAGGGGCACACCCTGACTGAGGAGGACCTGGAGTTCTCTCATTCGGTGCTGCAGAGTCATCCGCACTCTCCCGCCCGTTTGGGAGCTTTGGTATAATCCCCATGGTCCTGACGGAGTCCCCAGCATCCACTTAGGACGTTAGAGAAAATAAGAATTTCTCTATCGTCCTAGTGGATGCTGGGGTTCCTGAAAGGACCATGGGGAATAGCGGCTCCGCAGGAGACAGGGCACAAAAGTAAAGCTTTTCCGATCAGGTGGTGTGCACTGGCTCCTCCCCCTATGACCCTCCTCCAGACTCCAGTTAGATTTTTGTGCCCGGCCGAGAAGGGTGCAATTCTAGGTGGCTCTCCTAAAGAGCTGCTTAGAGAAAGTTTAGCTTAGGTTTTTTATTTTACAGTGAGTCCTGCTGGCAACAGGATCACTGCAACGAGGGACTGAGGGGAGAAGAAGTGAACTCACCTGCGTGCAGGATGGATTGGCTTCTTGGCTACTGGACATCAGCTCCAGAGGGACGATCACAGGTACAGCCTGGATGGTCACCGGAGCCGCGCCGCCGGCCCCCTTGCAGATGCTGAAGTTAGAAGAGGTCCAGAATCGGCGGCTGAAGACTCTGACAGTCTTCTAAAGGTAGCGCACAGCACTGCAGCTGTGCGCCATTTTCCTCTCAGCACACTTCACACGCTGTCACTGAGGGTGCAGGGCGCTGGGGGGGGGGGGCGCCCTGGGAGGCAAATGTAAACCTATATACTGGCTAAAAATACCTCACATATAGCCCCCAGAGGCTATATGGAGATATTTAACCCCTGCCAAACTTCACTAAAGAGCGGGAGACGAGCCCGCCGGAAAAGGGGCGGGGCCTATCTCCTCAGCACACAGCGCCATTTTTTCTCTCACAGAAAGGCTGGAGAGAAGGCTCCCAGGCTCTCCCCTGCACTGCACTACAGAAACAGGGTTTAAACAGAGAGGGGGGCACTAATTGGCGATATAAATATATATATAAAGATGCTATTAGGGAGAAACACTTATATAAGGTTGTCCCTATGTAATTATAGCGTTTTTTGGTGTGTGCTGGCAAACTCTCCCTCTGTCTCTCCAAAGGGCTAGTGGGGTCCTGTCCTCTGTCAGAGCATTCCAGGTGTGTGTGCTGTGTGTCGGTACGTGTGTGTCGACATGTATGAGGACGATGTTGGAGGAGGCGGAGAAATTGCCTATAATGGTGATGTCACTCTCTAGGGAGTCGACACCGGAATGGATGGCTTATTTAGGGAATTACGTGAAAATGTCAACACGCTGCAAGGTCGGTTGACGACATGAGACGGCCGACAAACAATTAGTACCGGTCCAGGCGTCTCAGAAACACCGTCAGGGGTTTAAAAAAAAAACAAAAAAAAAACGCCCGTTTACCTCAGTCGGTCGACACAGACACGGACACTGAATCCAGTGTCGACGGTGAATAAACAAACGTATTCCTCATTAGGGCCACACGTTAAGGGCAATGAAGGAGGTGTTACATATTTCTGATACTACAAGTACCACAAAAAAGGGTATTATGTGGGAGTGAAAAAACTACCTGTAGTTTTTCCTGAATCAGATAAAATAAAATGAAGTGTGTGATGATGCGTGGGTTTACCCCGATAGCATATATTGGCGTTATACCCTTTCCCGCCAGAAGTTAGGGCGCGTTGGGAAACACCCCTTAGGGTGGATAAGGCGCTCACACGCTTATCAAGTGGCGTTACCGTCTCCAGATACGGCCGCCCTCAAGGAGCCAGCTGATAGGCAGCTGGAAAAATATCCTAAAAAGTATATACACACATACGGTGGTTATACTGCGACCAGCGATCGCCATCAGCCTGGAGATGCAATGCTGGGTTGGCTTGGTCGAATTCCCTGACTAAAAATATTTTATTGATATAGAGCATTTAATAGGATGCATTCTATATATATGTATGCGAGATGCACAGAGGGATATTTGCACTCTGGCATCAAGATAAGTGCGTTGTCCATATCTCCCAGAAGATGTCATGGACACGACAGTGGTCAGGTGATACAGATCCCATACGGCACATGGAAGTATTGCCGTATAAAGGGAAGGAGTTATTTGGGGTCGGTCCATCGGACCTGGGGGCCACGGCTACAGCTGGGAAATCCAACCTTTTTACCCCAAGTTACATCTCAGCAGAAAAAGACACTGTCTTTTCAGCCTCAATCCTTCCGTTTCCCATGTGGGCAAGCGGGCAAAAGGCCAGTCATATCTGCCCAGACATAGAGGAAAGGGAAGTAGACTGCAGCAGGCAGCCCCTTCCCAGGAAAAGAAGCCCTCCACCGCGTCTGCCAAGTCCTCAGCGTGACGCTGGGGCCGTGCAAGCGGACTCAGGTGAGGTGGGGGGTTAGTCTCAAGAGTCTCAGCGCGCAGTGGGATCACTCGCAAGTTGACCCCTAGATCGTACAAGTATTATCCCAGGGGTACAGATTGGAGAGTCGAGACATTTTTTCCTCGCAGGTTCCTGAAGCCTGCTTTACCAACGGCTCCCTCCGACAGGGAGGCAGTATTGGGAAAAAATTCACAAGCTGTATTTCCAGCAGGTGATAATCAAAGTACCCCTCCTACAACAAGGAAAAGGGTATTAGTCTTCCACACTATATTGTGGTACTGAAGCCAGACGGCTTGGTGAGACATAGTCTAAATCTGAAATCTTTGAACACTTACATAAAAAGGTTCAAATCAAGATGGAGTCACTCAGAGCAGTGATAGAGAACCGGAAAAAAGGGGACTATATGGTGTCCCTGGACATCAAGGATTACCTCCATGTCCAAATTTGCCCTTCTCAACAAGGGTACCTCTGGTTCGTGATACAGAACTGTCAATATCAGTTTCAGACGCTGCCGTTGAATTATCCACGGCACCCCGGGCCTTTACCAAGGTAATGGCCGAAAAGATGATTCTT
The DNA here is from genome assembly GCF_028390025.1 of Pseudophryne corroboree. Lineage (NCBI taxonomy): Eukaryota > Metazoa > Chordata > Amphibia > Anura > Myobatrachidae > Pseudophryne > Pseudophryne corroboree. The sequence continues at coordinate 690,967,901 of NC_086445.1, read as the reverse complement.
AAAAGAAGAAAGGCATCTTAATTATCCCTTACTTGGACGATATCCTGAAAGGGGCAAGTTTCCAGAGAACAGTTGGAGGTCGGAAAAGAACTATCTAAAGTAGTTCTACGACAGCACGAGTGGATTCTAAATATTCCAAAAATCGCAGCTGTTTTCCGATGATACGTCTGCTGTTCCTAGGAATGATTCTGGGCATAGTCCAGAAAGAGGTATTTCTCCTGGAGGGGAAAGCCAGGGAGTTATCCGACCTAGTCAGAAACCTCCTAAAACCAGGCCAAGTATCAGTGCATCAATGCACAGGAGTCCTGGGAAAAATGGTGGCTTCTTACGAAGCGATTCCATTCGGCAGATCTCACGCAAAAACTTTTCAGGGGGATTTGCGGGACGAATGGTCCGGATCGCATCTTCAGATGCATCAGCGGATAACCCTGTCTCCAAGGACAAGGGTGTCTCTTCTGTGGGGGCTGCAGAGTGCTCATCTTCTAGAGGGCAGCACATTCAGCATTCAGGACTGTGTTCTGGTGACCACGGATGCCAGTCTGAGAGGCTGGGGAACAGTCACACAGGGAAGAAATTTCCAAGGAAGTGTGGTCAAGTCTGGAGATTTCTCTCCACATGAATATACTGGAGCTAAGGGCAATTTACGATGCTCTGAGCCTAGGAAGACCTCTGCTTCAAAGTCAACCGGTGCTGATCCAGTAAGACATCATCATGGCAGTCGCCCACGTAAACAGACGGGGCGGCACAAGAAGCAGGAGGGCAATGACAGCAAGGATTCTTCGCTGGGCGAAAAATCATGTGATAACACTGTCAGCAGTGTTCATTCCGGGAGTGGACAACTAGGAAGATTTCCTCAGCATGAATGAATTCCACCCGGAAAAGTGGGAACTTCATCTGGAAGTTTCCACATGTTTGTAAACCGTTGGGAAAGACCAAAGGTGGTTATGATGGCGTCCCACATGAAGCGCCAGGTCTAGAGACCCTCAGGCAATAGCTGGGACGCTCTGGTAACACCGTGGGTGTACCAGTCGGTGTATGTGTTCCCTCCTCTGCCTTTCATACCCAGTGTATGGAGAATGATAGGAAGGAGAGGAGTAAGAACTATACTCGTGGCTCCGGTTTGGCCAAGAAGAACTTGGTACCCGGAACTTCAAGAGATACTAGAAAGGATCTTGATTCAGCAAGAATCATGTCTGTTCCATGACTTACCGCAGCCGCGTTGACGGGTGAACGCCGGATCCTAAGGGAAAAAGGCATTCCGGAAGAGGTCATTCCTACCCTGGTCAGAGCCAGGAAGGAGGTGACCGCACAACATTATCACTGCTTAGGTGAAAATGTGTTCCATGGTGTGAGGCCAGGAAGGCTCCACGGAAGAATTTCAACTAGGTTAATTCCTACATTTCCTGCAAACAGGAGTGTATATGGGTCTCAAATTGGGGTCCATTAAGGTTCAAATTTCGACCGGTCGATTTTCTTCCAGAAAGAAATTGGCTTCAGTTCCTGAAGTCCAGAAGTTGTTAAGGGAGTACTGCATATACAACCCCCTTTTGATGTCTCCAGTGGCACTGGGCGATCTCAACGTAGTTTGGGATTCCTAAAATCACATTGGTTTAAACAACTCAAATCTGTGGATTTGATATATCTCACATGGAAAGCGACCATGCTGTTGGTCCTGGCCTCGGCCAGGCGAGTGTCAGAATTGGCGGCTTTATCTCACAAAGCCATATCTGATTGTCCATTCGGACAGAGCAAAGCTGTGGACTCGTCCCCAGTTTCTCCCTAAGGTGGTGTCAGCGTTTTACCTGAACCAGCTTATTGTGGTACCTGCGGCTACTAGGGACTTGGAGGACTCCAAGTTGCTGGATGTTGTCAGGGCCCTGAAAATATAGTTTCCAGGTCGGCTGGAGTCAGGAAATCTGACTTGCTGTTTATCCTGTATGCACCCAACAAGCTGGGTGCTCCTGCTTCTAAGCAGACTATTGCTCGTTGGATTTGTAGTACAATTCAGCTTGCACATTCTGTGGCAGGCTTGCCACAGCAAAAAATATGTAAATGCCCATTCCACAAGGAAGGTGGGCTCATCTTGGGCGGCTGCCCGAGGGGTCTCGGCATTACAACTCTGCCGAGCAGCTACGTGGTCGGGGGAGAACACGTTTGTAAAATTCTACAAATTTGATACCCTGGCAAAAAAGAGGACCTGGAGTTCTCTCATTCGGTGCTGCAGAGTCATCCGCACTCTCCCGCCCGTTTGGGAGCTTTGGTATAATCCCCATGGTCCTTTCAGGAACCCCAGCATCCACTAGGACGATAGAGAAAATAAGAATTTACTTACCGATAATTCTATTTCTCGGAGTCCGTAGTGGATGCTGGGCGCCCATCCCAAGTGCGGATTATTCTGCAATACTTGTACATAGTTATTGTTACAAAAATCGGGTTATTGTTGTAGGAAGCCGTCTTTCAGAGGCTCCTTTTGTTATCATACTGTTAACTGGGTTTAGATCACAAGTTGTACGGTGTGATTGGTGTGGCTGGTATGAGTCTTACCCGGGATTCAAAATTCCTCCCTTATTGTGTACGCTCGTCCGGGCACAGTACCTAACTGGAGTCTGGAGGAGGGTCATAGGGGGAGGAGCCAGTGCACACCACCTGATCGGAAAAGCTTTACTTTTGTGCCCTGTCTCCTGCGGAGCCGCTATTCCCCATGGTCCTTTCAGGAACCCCAGCATCCACTACGGACTCCGAGAAATAGAATTATCGGTAAGTAAATTCTTATTTTACTTACCGATAATTCTATTTCTCGTAGTCCGTAGTGGATGCTGGGCGCCCATCCCAAGTGCGGATTGTCTGCAATACTTGTACATAGTTATTGTTACAAAAATCGGGTTATTCTTGTTGTGAGCCATCTTTTCAGAGGCTCCTTCGTTGTTATCATACTGTTAACTGGGTTCAGATCACAGGTTGTACGGTGTGATTGGTGTGGCTGGTATGAGTCTTACCCGGGATTCAATATCCTTCCTTATTATGCACGCTCGTCCGGGCACGGTATCCTAACTGAGGCTTGGAGGAGGGTCATAGGGGGAGGAGCCAGTGCACACCACCTGATCCTAAAGCTTTTATTATTGTGCCCTGTCTCCTGCGGAGCCGCTAAACCCCATGGTCCTGACGGAGTCCCCAGCATCCACTACGGACTACGAGAAATAGAATTATCGGTAAGTAAATTCTTATTTTTAATACCTACCGGTAAATCCTTTTCTCTTAGTCCGTAGAGGAGGCTGGGCGCCCCTCCCAGTGCGTACTGTATCTGCAGTTATTGGTTATGGTTACACTCATGTTGTGTTTCTTCTCAGTCAGTCTGTTGCTGACGTTATTCATGGCATACGGTATGCTATTATTGGTTGTGTTTACACACAGGTTGTGTTACATTTTCGGTCAGCATATTGCTGTATATTTTTTCATGCCGTCGGCTGGTGTTCTATTGAATGCCACGTTCTGCGGCATTTTTGATGTGTGAGCTGGTATGACGCTCACCGTGTTTAAACAATAAATTCTTTCCTCGAAATGTCCGTCTCCCTGGGCACAGTTCTATAACTGGAGTGTGGAGGAGGGGCATAGAGGGAGGAGCCAGTTCACACCCATTCAAAGTCTTAAAGTGCCCATGTCTCCTGCGGATCCCGTCTATACCCCATGGTCCTTTTGGAGTCCCCAGCATCCTCTACAGACTAAGAGAAAAGGATTTACCGGTAGGTATTAAAATCCTATTTTCTCTAGCATCCATAAGGGATATTGGGGAGACTTAGGGGGTGATTCAGACATGATCGTAGATGTGCTAAAATTAGCATATATACGATCAGCTTCCCTGACATGTGGGGGGACGCCCAGCACAGGGCTAGCCCGCCCCGCATGTCAGTCTCTGCACGCCTGCGTTGCCTGGACCGCGCGCCCTAAATGGAGGCTAAATGCCGCCGGGCCGCCCCCTCCCAGCCAGCGACCACCTCTGCCTGTCAATCAGGCAGAGGCGATCGCTGGGCTATGACAGCCGTCGGCAGTCTGGCGTGCTGGTGCATGCGCACTTCAGACCTGTCGCACAGCAGCGATCAGGTCTGAATTAGCCCCTTAGTATGATGGGGACATCCCAAAGCTTTCAGAACGTGCGGGAACGTGCGGAGACTTCTGCAGCACCGCCTGCCCAAACTGGGTATCCTCTTTGGCCAGCGTATCAAACTTATAGAACTTTACAAAAGTGTTCTTCCCTGACTAGGTAGCAGCATGGCACAATTGCAAGGCCGAGACTCCACAGGCAGCCGCCAGGAAGAGCCCACTGATCTTGTAGAGTGGGCCTTGAGAGACCTAGAAACAGGTAAGGCTGCCGACACATAGGCCTGTTAGATAGTAAGTCTAAGCCAACAAGCAATGGACTGCTTCGAGGCAGGGCAACCTTTTTTCTGCGCATCATATAGCACACACAAGGAATCCGCCTTTCTGATCTGAGCCGTTCTCTTGACATAGATCTTCAAGGCTTGCACAGCAACCAACTCCTCCGGAGGAGCAGAAGTGCCAGAACCACAATAGGTTGATTTAAGTGGAATGCAGAGACAACCTCCGGCAGAAACTGCTGCCTAGTCCTGAGCTCCGCTCTGTCCTCATAAAAGACCAAGTAGGGACTTTTACATGATAGGGCTCCCAATTCTGAGACACGCCTAGCAGAAACCAGGGCCAATAACATCACCGTCTTCCATGTGAGGTACTTGTCTTCTACCGTCATCAGAGGCTCAAACCAGGAGGACTGTAGAAATTCCAACACTATGGGGGTAATTCAGAGTTGATCGCAGCAGCAAATTTGTTAGCAGTTGGGCAAAACCATGTGCACTGCATGGGGGGGGGGCAGTTATAACATGTGCAGAGAGAGTTAGATTTGGATGGGGTGTGTTCAAACTGAAATCTAAATTGCAGTGTAAAAATAAAGCAGACAATATTTACCATGCACAGTAACAAAATAACCCACCCAAATCTAACTCTCTACAAATGTTATATCTGCCACACCTGCAGTGGACATGGTTTTGCCCAACTGCTAACAAATTTGCTGCTGCGATCAACTCTGTATTACCCCCTATATTCAAATCCCAGGGTGCCGTGGATGGCACAAAAGGAGGTTGAATGTGAAGTACCCCTTGCAAGAATGTTTGAACTTCCGGCAAGACTGACAATTTCTTCTGGAAGAAAATTGAGAGGGCTGAAATCTGGACCTTAATGGAACCCAAACGTAAGCCCTGATCCACACCAGCCTGTAAGAAACAGAGGAAACGACCCAAGTGGAACTCTGCCGGCGGATACGTGCGGTCATCACACCAAGAGGCATATCTCCTCCAGATATGATAATAGTGTTTTGACGTCACAGGTTTTCTGGCCTGAACCATGGTAGCAATAACCTTTTTGGAAAGGCCCTTGTGAGCTAGGATGTTCCGCTCAACCTCCATGCCGTCAAACGAAGCCGCCGTAAGTCCGGGTAGACGAACGGTCCTTGTTGAAGAAGATCTCTTCTCAGTGGCAGAGGCCAAGGGTCTTCGACGGACTTGCACAGAAGGTCCGCGTACCATGCCCTCCAAGACAATCAGAATTGCCTGGACTCCTTGATTCCTGATACTCTTGTGCACCCTCGGGAGCAATGGAATCGGAGGAAACAGGTAGACCAGCCAGTAAGGCCAAGGCGACGTCAGTGCATCTACTACCCTCGCCTGAGGGTCACTGGTTCGTGAGCAATACCAAGGAAGCTTCTTTTTGAGTCGAGAAGCCATCATGTCTATTTGTGCGCAGCCCCACTGGTTGATGATCTGCTGAAACACCTGATGGTGAAGCCCCCACTCCCCTAAGTGGAGATCGTGACGACTCAGGAAGTCCGCTTCCCGGTTGTCCACTCCCGGAATGAAGATTGCGGACATCGCTCTTGCATTTCTTTCTGCCCAGAGGAGTATCCTTGACACCTCTCGCATGCAGGCACTGCTTTTTGTCCCTCCTTGTCAATTGATGTATGCCACTGCCGTGGCGTTATCCGACTGTACCTGGATTGCGCGATCCCTGAGCAGAGGAGAGGCCTGAAGCAGAAGATTGTAGATCACCCGAAGTTCCAGAATGTTGATCGGAAGGAGGGCTTCGTAGGCTGACCACCTGCCCTGGAACTGAGCCCCCTGGGTGACAGCTCCCTATCATCGCAGACTCCCATCCGTCGTGAGGAGTATCCAATCCTGAATCCCGAAACTGCGGCCTTCCAGTATGTTGGAGGACTGCAGCCACCACAGGAGAGAAATCCTGTGTCACGATCCGGGTTACTGGACACCATTATCTACCTTTCAGGTGTCTCCTGAGGCTGGCTCAGCGTTCCAGGGCCAGGTCTCAGTCGTGCTGCTGACATCCTCACTCCACATCTCCTCCCTGTCATTCCGCAGGCGCTGTCACAGTGAGCTCATAAAGTTAAGAATGGCGTTTCCATAAATGAAGAAGTTCCTACCAAAAAATAGGACAAATGTAAAAAATATTGAACATGACACATATAAATTAAAGAAACCATTTTACTTCAAAATATTTATTGAGACCTGCTGGAATGAGGGTTTTGTATCTATAAATTAAACTAATTTCCTCTTTGGCTAATTTAGTTGTTATATCGGTTTCTCTAGGATTTAAAGTTACTTTCTTCAGACCATAAAAGTTTTTTATTTTTGATACATCACATTCATGCAGGCTCTTAAAATGTGCAGACAAAGCGTGTGTGTCTACACCTTTTTTAACATTTCTTAAATGCTCTCCAATTCTAGTCTTTAAAGGTCTACTGGTCCTCCCAATATAAAACTTCCCACATACGCATTCTATCCCATATATAACATTCTGTGTATGGCAAGTGATGAAATCTTGAATAATCAAAGGTTTATTTTTAATCATCATTTTGACCTCCTTTTTTCCGAACGTATTCGGTATGCATTTACATCCCATGCACGATCCACATCTATGAAAACCTGATGAGATTGTATTCTTAGTTTTTGGTATGGCAGAGTGGAAGCTTTTCACTAATTTCTGTTTTATATTCTAGAATCTGTATCAAAAATAGACCGTATGGATTTGATGAGAAAAATCCAAAAGAGGAAAATATCCTCTAAGGAGGATACATTTAAATGGGCTTTTATATCGGACTACTCATCCCAACACCATTTGGTCACAAAGATTCTTAATAAATACTGGGGCATCATTAAAAAGGATCCGGTGATAGGAAAAGAACTACCTGACCGTCCAGTTTGCATTTTTAGAAAAGAGTCGAATATAAAACAGAAATTAGTGAAAAGCTTCCACTCTGCCATACCATGAATGTGATGTATCAAAAATAAAAAACTTTTATGGTCTGAAGAAAGTAACTTTAAATCCTAGAGAAACCGATATAACAACTAAATTAGCCAAAGAGGAAATTAGTTTAATTTATAGATACAAAACCCTCATCCCCGCAGGTCTAAATAAAGATTTCGAAGTAAAATGGTTTCTTTAATTTATATGTGTCATGTTCAATATTTTTTACATTTGTCCTCTTTTTGGTAGGAACTTTTTCTGATCCAAGTGGCCTAAACTCTATTATGAGTTCAAAATGATCCATAAATTAATTGGAACGCATGATGACCCGCATCCACTTCCTTATACGAACTAACTATGTGATCTACAACTCTGGATGAATACGATCATGTTATTTCCATCACCTACAGGAAGTTCGGGATCCGCTCCGGCTAGCGGTGGAACGCAAACCGTCACTTCCAGTTAGCGATGGAACGCAAGTCGTCACTTCCGGCGGAAGGAGGAAATGAGACGCTTATTTCACCATTCGCGGCTCTATACAGCCGCAATATATGAGGACTAATAACTGGGTCTCTTTTAAGCTATGGAATGGCCATCTATAAATCGGATCATGTAGTTTTAAATATATGCTTACTTTAGTTGTTAGTAGTCCATGTCTGGAAATAGGTATATTTTTACTGACATTTTTCAGGGTATAAATACCCTATTAGGTACTGCCTCCTTATGCCTTGACAAAGATTCCAGGTGTATTGAAACACGTTGGCGAGGAGGCTGAGGGCAGGAGTGCTGATTCCTTCCAACCAGTGGTATCCTGAGCTTACAGGGACGCCTGTCATTTACATCTATGCTCATTTGTCTGCTAAAATCTTGGTAGACCACTTACCGGGTGAGAGTCCAGTACTACTGCCACTGTACATGTTTTATTGTTTTAATGTTTGTATTAAACTGTATTACGCTATTTCTGGACCATTTTTGTTTTATTTGAGGACTGGGTGCATGACGAATCCAATGTGGGATTTACCCTCTCAAAACCAAATGCTGTTTTGTCTACTTTGCATGTAGACCCATTCACAGGGTAGGAGTCCTCAATATCATTTTGTGAATAGTTGCAAAGAGACAGAATGTATTGCCCTATGAGGTGTGTTATCTGTTTTCTTTAAGGGGCAGTGTGGAAGACATCCGCATTGGCTTATTTTGTTCTAGATCCAGTGTTCCGGTGGAATGAATCAAGCGCCAGGGGAATCTACATTGATCATTGTGTTTGTATATATGGTATTGAAGTGTTGGTGACGCTTCAGATCAATTGTTTTCCTAGGCTGCTTATTTGCGCAGTGGGCAGGTTCCAAAGTTTCTTTCTTACAGAGGATCACCTGCTGGTCAGTTCCTTGATTCTTTCTACTACTCAGCACTTGGGTGCCGGTTAAGGACATTCCATCTCCTAGTCTGCCAAAGACTGACATTTTATTACCGCATCCAGAAGCATCTGCATCTCTGCTGCATTTACAGGAACTGTGTATTGCATTCTCATTTACCATATCTGACGTTGCTGCTGATGTACCATCTGAACAGTGCTTGAATAAAACTTTTAACCTTACTCCTGTTGTCGTGGTACTGCATGTCTAATAATACCCCTTTTCCACTTACGAGCACGGGTCGCAGCCGGGAGCCTGACACGGGAGCTGCCCCCTGCTGCGACCCGTGTTCGGCCCCTTTCCCATCAGCAGTCACAACCCGGCATATGCCGGGTTGGTGACGCTTCTAGTGACGCGGCAGGGGCGGCGCAGGGAGATCACATGATCTCCCAGCGCCGCCCTTCCATACAGTGTAAATGGGAGCCGTGTCGCATCGACACGGCTCCCGTTTACACTACAACCCTACCCGGATCAGTCCCATGTCCTACCCAGGTAAATAGCCGGGTAGGATTCACGGGTCACTTGATCCGGGTTTACCCTTTTCCACTTGCAAAAAACACGGGTAAATGCGCGCCCCCGTGCATTTACCCGTGTTTTTTGAGCTAGTGGAAAAGGGGTATAAGAGTCCCATACTACCGCCCAGGTTTAATTATACCTCAGCCCCTGCAACTGAGGCTTCCTCCCATCAGCACCAGCCCTCAGTTGTGACAGTAAGCACTGACCTAATGAATCCGGCCAGAGACCAAGACCAAGCGACCGGACCGAGGCAAGAACATGCAGCCCGCCTTGAACAGCTGGAGGCTGCACTGGGCCATGTGATTCGCTGTCTCCAGGACCTCTACTCTTGGCTGGATGAGATTCAAACGACCCTCCAGGGTTCAGGGGCGTCCAGTGTGTCGACTGCAGTACCTTCGGTGGTAACCACACCCACCATACCCATTTCGGTTCCACGTCTCCACTTGCCGACTCCAGCGAAATTTGATGGGTCCTCAAAAGCCTGTAGGGGATTCCTCAACCAGTGCGAAATTCATTTCGAGTTACAACCTGGCAGTTTCCCAACTGACCGCACCAAGGTTGCCTACATCATCTCCCTCCTCAGTGGCTCCGCCCTTGACTGGGCATCACCCCTATGGGAGAGATCGGTTACCATGCTGTCCTCCTACACAGACTTTGGGGCAACATTCAGGTGCGTCTTCGATGAGGCAGGTCGTGTAACCTCAGCCTCTTCAGAAATTCTCCGGTTACGCCAGGGGACACGAACTGTCGGGCAGTATTTGATACAGTTCCAGATTCTGGCATCTGAACTTTCCTGGAATGATGACGCTCTTTACGCAGCCTTCTGGGGTGGATTATCCAAACAAATCAAGGATGAGCTTGCTACTAGAGACTTACCTCCAACATTAAACGAGCTCATCTCTCTCTGTACTAATGTTGATCTGCGGTTCCGTGAAAGGGCAGTTGAGCGAGGAAGATCCACATTTCCTCAGTCTTCTACTGCTCCTCCTCCTCGTCAACCATCTCCGTCCAAGGACGAACCCATGCAGATAGGTCACTCTCGTCTTTCTCCGGCAGAGCGTAGAAGACGTTTATCCGAACGTCTCTGCCTTGGTGTGACAAAAGCTGGACAGTGTGGCCTATATGAAGCAATAAAAGTTCCCTGGACATGCTTTTATCAGAAGATCGTCCAGGTAAGGGACAATATTGACCCCCTGGACCCGGAGCTGGAACATCATCTCCGCTATCACCTTTGTGAACACCCTTGGAGCCGTAGACAGGCCGAAGGGTAGCGCCCGGAACTGGTAGTGATCGTTCAGCAGGGCAAACCTCAGGTAGGCCTGATGAGGTGGCCAAATCGGGATATGGAGAAAGGCGTCTTTTATATCCAGGGATACCATGAATTCCCTTTCTTCCAGGCCTGCAATCACTGCTCGCAAGGATTCCATCTTTCAAGGATTTTAGATTCAAAATGGGTCTTACAGAACCGTCCGGTTTTGGTACCACGAACAGGTTGGAGTAGTAACCCTGTCCCTGTTGTTGTATCTGCACTGGAACAATGACTTGGAATTGGACCAATTTTAGGATGGCCTGTTGCAGCGTAACATGTGTATCCTCCAATGCTGGTAATCTTGATTTGAAAAATCATTGGGAAGGAGCACTGTCGAACTCCAGCTTGTAGACCTGATAAATGAGGTCCTTGACCCAGGTATCCTGGCAGGAACTTTCCCAGATGTAGATGAAGTTACACAGCCGAGCCCCCACCTTGAGATCCCCTTGGGGTGGGTGGGCACCGTCATGCTGAGGCATTAGTGGAAGCTGTCCCGGTGCTCTCCTGAGAACTGGTGATCGCTGGTTTTCTTGTCTTACCTCTGGTGCCCCTAGTCGCGTTGGAAGCACCTCTGTTCCTAGATCTAAACCTGTTAGACCGAAAGGACTGGGTAGATAGCATCGGGTAGGAACGCCTAGCTGGCGTGGCTCCAGAGTGGAGAAACGTGGATTTCCCCGCAGTAACTTTAGAAATCCACGTATCCAATTCCACCCCAAAGAGCCATTTCCTCGAAAAGGGGAGAGACTCTACACTGCGCTTGGATCCTGCGTCTGCTAATCACTGATGCAACCACAAGGCCCTGCGCGCTGACACTGCCATAGCAGTGGTCCTAGCATTAATATTGACTATCTCCTTGAAAGAGTCACACAGGACGCATGCAGTGTCCTGATGTGCTTCCGGAGAGACACTGTAGTGACCAGGGGCATATCCCCAGAGAGGCCCTCCTGAATCTGAGTAGCCGAGGAATGAATGGCAAGAGTCATCCAGCAACCCGCCATGACCGGCCTCTGAGACAGACCCGCTGCTGTGTAGATAGAGCTTAGTGTAGTCTCGATCTTCCCATCCCCAGGGTCCTTCATAGTGAAGGAGCCCAGGGCCGGCAGTACCGCTTTTTTGGATAGGGAGACTGATACGACCACAGCCGGGGGTTCTTCCCAGAATTTACTGCCTCCAGGAGCAAATGGGAAAGTGTGTAAAAACCGTTTTGACACTTAGTATTTTTTATCTGGATTTTTCCAGGCTAACTTGAACAGAAACAGGGAAAGTGACACTGGGCTTGTTCTGTGTGAAGAAAAATGACTGCTGTGATGCAGTGTCCTCTAGAGGGAGCTTTAACACATCCCTTATAGCCAAAATGAGGGGTTCAATACCCTGTGTAGAAGGGGAATCCCCAGTAATAGGTTCCAATTCCTCCCCCTCCTCCAGTATTTCCTCATCTGAATCAGATAGTTATGCAGGTGACCTACGTTTTTGTGGATCTGAAATAGGGAAGGTGGGGGGGGGCTGCTCAGCCCTTGCAGCCAGATTTGCAACAGCTTGCTGCAGTTGTTGTGTTTTTTTTTGAACATTTGCAGTGAGCTGAGATGACATATCAGACCACATATTTTTAACGGCACCTAGCCAGGAAGGCTCTTGACTCTCCCCCCCCCAGTCCCCTCACTGAGCTGTGAGGACTGACTACATTGTTCACATGATAATGAACCAGACATAGTAGGAGAGAATCTGGTGTGACATACACTGCATAATTGGTTTTACCATGTTCACAGTAATAACACTTACATACACACACACAGACAAGTAATATGATAGCAAGCCTGCCCTTACTGTATGTGAGAAGGAGACAGAGAGAGAAAAGGAGACCAGCACACCGAAGCTAAACAGCCTCAGTGAGGCTGCAAGCTGATATATCACAGTATCACACTGGTATTCTGTCCTGTTTAGGACACATATTGAGCACAATAGCGGCTCTCTCCCTTTGCTACACCCCTGTACCAGTTTCCAGCGATATTCTGCCTGTCTGGAGGAGCTGTGTGGCCTGCTGCTGTGATCTTTATACTGGCGATGTCTCCCAAACAGCTTAGAAACATCACACAAGTGCTAGTTTAAGACACCCCTAGCCAGTGTACCCAGGGGGCTATAGCAGGTCCCCCCCAGGAGGGTCACGTATGCCTCCCCTCGTGTCACACGCACCTAGAATCGGAGGACCCCCTAGCGGGCCCCCCGGTCTGTACTCACCACTGTCGTCACCTTCAGGCTACTGTTAGGGGTGTGCGCCGTGCTGCGATTGCAACTGCAAAGGCGCGGTGCAACAACCTCCCAGGACGGTGGCCCTGCAGTGGGGAAGCAGCTCTGACAACTCGCAAGGCCGGAGACTGTTCACCCCCCCCCCCCCCCCCCCAACTCCCACAGTGCAGGTATGCTGTTGCCCAAACAGCATACCGAAAATAATAAAAGTTTTAAAAGAAACAAGAACGCTCTCTGGAGCTTACAGAGTGTGCATCCTCTCCTGCGGGCACTTTTTTCTAAACTACCTGTGGGAGGGGGCATAGAGGGGAGGAGCCAGCACACCCAGTTGAAGAAATTTAAAGTGCATTGGCTTCTTTGGACCCCGTCTATACCCCATCGTACTAAGTCTCCCCAATATCCCTTCTGGATGCTAGAGAAAAATATACTTCTATTGGTGCATCACTCTGACTACTAGTTCTGTGGCTGCTGTATACTACTATATATCTGTGTGTGATCCAAAGCAAAAAATATATTAGTGCGTCACTCTTATTACTAGTACAGTGGCTGCCATACACTACTGCTATATATCCTCTGTGTGTGATCCAGTGCAAAAAATATATTTCTATTGGTGCGTCACTCAGTGACAATTACCAGTACTGCCATACACTATTGCTACATATCCAGTGATCGTGCTGAGCTGGAAAAAAAAAAGTGGATCCCAGGGACCCCTCACTTTTAAAAATTGGGGTCCTACCTGTCCTTTTCTAGGTCCCATAGGAATGAAGGCTCTTATTAATCTTATTACTGATTCAAATATAAAAACACAGACTTGATTTGGACACTACAAAAGTGTAGCAGGAGGGGGGGATTTTGGTGCCCTTGCGTCAGAAAGTGAATTGGTGCTTCCCCTCCTACACTGTAAAGCATGGACCTAGTGCACCAAAGGCTCGCAGCAAAAATTTTGGTGCGCGGCCACATAATAGTGCCTATTCACATTACACCATACACTAGTGCCGCTTATACACATTGCACCTGGTAGAACCTCCTATACACACTGTGCCAGGTAGAGCACATTATACATATTGCTCGTTATACACTTTGTGCCAGGTAGAGCGCGTTTTACACATTGCACCAGGTAGAGCGCATTATGCACATTGCACCAGGTAGAGCGCAACATACACATTGCACCAGGTAGAGCGCGTTATACACATTGCACCAGGTAGAGCACGTTATACATATTGCACCAGGTAGAGCACGTTATACACATTGCAGCCACCACTTCATACCCACCCAGACACCGTGACTGTGGCAGCACTACTGTAATGTTTTTGGAAGTCAGATGGCAACTAAAGTATGAACTTTTGGGGTGATATAGGATCTGACGCATGTATTGCCACCACTGAGCATCCAGACACCTCCCCCACAGGAAAACTATGCACACAGACTCCCCCGTCAGAGCGCTGAGCATCCAGACCACCCCCCAGCCACAGGGACACCGACCATACGGATCCCCCCTCCCACCCGCAGGAAAACTATGCACACCACCCGACCAACCCAAAGCCCCACCACCACCCGCCACAGCGCTGTCCGCATGGACCCCCGCCACCGCGGAAACACCAGGCACATCATAGTCCGCCCCTGGGGCGCTGAGCATCCGGACCCCTCCCTGCTGCAGTAACACAGACCACACACAGACTTCACTCCCGCCGCTGAGGAAATACCCTGCTGCGGAAGGACTCAGTCCTCGCCACCCCCACACAAAGTCCTGCTGGCGTTCCACCAACAGTCACCGCACACAAATTTACCCCTCCTGCCACGCCAGGACCACCAAGGCTCCACCTCCTATTTTTATAACCAGAGAGCATCCGATTGGCTGTAGCGGAGCGTGTCCCCAGGAACCCACCTACTTTTAAAATGTGAGTCCCTGGTCATCATACAGGGTAAAATATGCGCTATAGCGCGTTTTTGCGAACACCGATATCTGTGTGTGATTCACAGCAAACAAAATATTTCTATTGGTGCGTCACTCTGACCACTAGTACAGCGGCTGCCGTACAGTACTGCTATATATCCTCTGTGTGTGAAATATATATTTCTATTGGTGCGTCACTCAGTGACGACTACCAGTACCGCTGTACACTACTGCTATATATCTGTGCTTGATCCAAAGCAAAACATATATTTCTATTGGTGCATCACTCAGTGACGACTACCAGTACTGTCTTACACTACTGCTATATATCTGTGTGATACAAAGCAAAAAATATATTTCCATTGGTGCGTTACTCAGTGATGACTAGTACTGCGGATGCCGTACACTACTGCTATATATCTGTGTGTGATCCAAAGCCAAAATATATTTTTATTATGTAATTGAAAGGGGTGCTCTGTCTGCTGTATCTGAAAGGGGTGGTCTGTCCATCCATCTATCCAGGGGCTCCGCCCCATTTTGAAATTAAAATAATAAAAGCTAAAAACAAAAAGCCTAAAATTTTAATTATAAATATATATATATTTTTTTTTTTGCTTATGCTGTACCCCAGTGTACTATACAATTTTTATTTAATTTTTTACAAGTACTGTGACACTGCCGGTCAGACCGCAGTATATTATTTCCTACTCATAAACGCATTGTGCGACGCTGTCGGCGTAGTCAACCACAGTGTGTATTTATTATATATATTTCTGATTCATTTGTGCGACACTGTAACCGCTGGTGTGTGATATAAAAAAGACTTCTATATATTTTTGACTCATTTGTGCGACACTGTAACTGCAGTGTGTGATATACAAAATAATACATATATTTTGATTTAAATTAATATTTTGTGCTGTGTCATCCCAGTATACATCCAGGGACTGCAGCTGGTCCGTCCATCTAGGTGTGTTCTCTGAGTCCACCCAAAATAAAAGACATCTTTTTTTTATATTTCTCATACGTCCTAGAGGATGCTGGGGATGCTTCAAGAACCATGGGGTATAGGCGGGATCCGCAGGAGACATGGGCACACTATAAGACTTTGAATGGGTGTGAACTGGCTCCTCCCTCTATGCCCCTCCTCCAGGCTCCAGTTAGATTCTGTGCCCAGCGAGACTGGAGGCACACTGAGGAGTTCTCCTGAGTTTCTCAGAAAAAGACTTTAATTAGGTTTTTTATTTTCAGGGAGACCTCCTGGCTACAGGCTCCCTGCAGCGTGGGAGTGAGCGGAGAGAAGCAGACCTACTTCTTTAGAGTTTAAGGGCTCTGCTTCTTAGGCTACTGGACACCATTAGTTCCAGAGGGTTAGATCACTATAGTACGCCTAGCTGCTTGTTCACGAAGCCACGCCGTCACCCCCCTCACAAAGCCAGAAGATAGAAACCGGGTGAGTATGAGAAGATCAGAAGACTTCAGTGACAGCAGAAGATGGCTTGAGGTACCGCGCAGCGGGCGCGCTGCGCGCCATGCTCACACACAGATCACGGCATTGCAGGGTGCAGGGCGCAGGGGGGGCGCCCTGGGCAGCATGGGGGCCTGCCAATAACACTGACAATGCAATTTAACGGTGCCCGGGCACTTGTTAAGGGACCCCCGCCAGTATAAGGAATTCAGAGCGGGACCTAAGCGCGCCATGTCGGGGGGGCGGGGCTTAGCCGCATAGCTCTCACCAGCGCCATTTTTCTCTTCACAGAAGGCTGCAGAGACGCTGGCCCTGATCCTCCACACTGCTGTGCAAGTAACAGGGTGCAAAACGGGGGAGGGGGAGCATTTGGGGTGGGGGGGGCACTCATAATTGGTGAATTATATTATTGATAAAAGCGCTAGCAGGTCTGGGCAGTATTATTGCTGACTTCAGAACCGGGATAGGCGCTGGGTGTGAGCTGGCTGAACTTTATTTGTGTCTCTCTAACAGGCTCTGCTGTGGGTCTGTCCCCTATAGCCCAGTGTGTTTGTGGCTGTCGGTACGTGTGTGTGTCGACATGTCTGAGGCTGAATGCTCTTCCCAGGAGGAGGCTGGCGTGGGGACTGACAGTTCTGTGAGAGTGACAGTGTCGGCACCGCCGACGGATGATTGGGTCAATATGCTGAGTGTGTCACAACTGAGGGCCTGAGCTGACGGGAGGCAGCCTCAGTTGTAGGGGCTGAGATGTAACGGAACCTGGGAGGTTGTATCAGACCCCTAGACATGTAAGTAACATGTAGAATAACTGCCCGAAGGCGTGACCACGACAACCAGGATAAAAGTCAATGATGTTTATTATGACAAACTCCGTAACACAGCAGCAGTAAAGGAAACATAAAAGTCAACAGAGGATAAATACAATTCCTGGGTACTACAGGGTGGCAAGGGCCACAGGCACTGGTAGAGTGAGACAGTTCTTATAATCTTCTAGTTGGAAAGTCCTTACCAGACCTGACTGTAGCAATGGAGAGAACCCAGGATCGTACCAGCTGGTGTTCCAGGAAAGACTGGGTTGCTGAAGATAAAACGGCTGCTGTGGATACTGGCTGGAACCAGACTGTTGTTGGTACGGAGTGGATACTGGCTGGAACCAGTTAAATAATAAACGAACTTGAGAGCGATGAAATAATAATGAAGTTTGGAGTTTGAGAGCGGTGAAATAATAATACCGGTGGAGAGTGGTAAACTGCAGAAAGGACACCAGCCCTTTAAGAGAAGCTGTACACTGCTGGAAGCTGGGCTGGAAGCAGGTGATTGATGAAGTTTGGAGTTTGAGAGCGGTGAAATAATAATACCGGTGGAGAGTGGTAAACTGCAGAAAGGACACCGGCCCTTTAAGAGAAGCTGTACACTGCTGGAAGCTGGGCTGGAAGCAGGTGATTGTTGTAACTGGAAACAGGTGAGTCCAGAATGGATCGGAGAGTCAGGCTACACCGCAGATGGAATGCTGGTGCGGGTCTCTATAGCAGAAGTCTGGAGACAGGAGCTGGAACCTGGAAGACAACCACAGGAGAGAGACAAACTGGAACTAGGTTAGACAACCAAAGCACTGACGCCTTCCTTGCTCAGGCACAGCTTACTTATACCTGCAGCAAGGAAGGGGTTGGCTAGGCAATTATGCAAATCAACAATACAGACAGCAGATTGGTGGAAATGATCAGATGACAAAATCCAAGATGGCTGCGCCCATGCAGACACTTGGAGGGAAGTTTGGTTTGTAATCCATGTGAGAATTGAAACAGTAATGGCGACGCCGGCCACAGGAGACAGGAGACGCCAGACTGACAAGCGCACATTTAACCACGCGGGCACAGCGGAGGCCGCCGCTGATGAAATCACCACTCTGACATTCTGCATGTGGAAACTCAGGAACAGCGGGATCCGGTCCTGGAATGCTGAGCCAGCCTTAGGAGGCATCTGAAGGGTAAGTAATGGCGTCCAGATACCCGGATCGTGACAGAGTGTTTTAAATACGAATGTGACTAAGTTGGCTAAGAGGTTTGATAAATCTGAGTCTAAGAACCAGTCATGGAGGAAATCCATGGAGGATGTTTTGTCACAGGTCCAGACCCCTTTGGGGGTCGCAGAAACGTGCATTTGACCAAATAGCAGATACGGATACCGACACGGACTCTGATTCCAGTGTCGACTATAGTGATGCCAGATTACATCCAAAACTGGCTAAGAGTATTCAGAACATGATTGTGGCGATAAAAGACGTTTTACATATCACTGAGGACCCTGCTGTTCCTGATACGAGGGTCTGTATGTTTAAAGGCAAGAAACCTACGGTGACGTTTCCTCCCTCTCATGAACTGAATGCACTTTTTGAAAAAGCTTGGGAAAATCCCGACAAAAAGGTACATGTTCCCAAAAGAATTCCAATGGCATATTCGTTTCCCTCTGGGGACAGGGACAGCTGGGAGTCAATCCCCGCGGTAGACAAAGCTTTGTCGCATTTATCCAAAAAGGTAGCGCTTCCGTCCTCTGACACAGCAGTCCTGAAGGATCCTGCGGATCGTAAGCAGGAAAATACCCTGAAGTCCATTTATGTCACTACAGTGTCGCTACTCAGACCCACTGTTGCTGCGGCATGGGTGAGTAGCGCTACTGAAAAGTGGGCGGATAACTTGTCATCGGAGGTAGATTACCTAGACAGGGATAGTGTGCTTTTGACCTTGGGTCATATCAAGGACACTGCAGCGTATTTAAAAGAAGCATAAGGGATATTGGCCTTTTGGGATGAAGGGCCAATGCCATGGCAGTCTCTGCTAGGAGAGCATTGTGGATTCATCAATGGAATGCTGATGCTGATTCTAAGAAGGCGATGGAGTCTTTACCGTTTAACGGTAAGGTCTTGTTTGGTGCCGGCCTCACTGACCTGGTCTCTACGGCTACAGCGGGTAAGTCGTCTTTTTTACCTTATGTTCTTGCACAGCAGAAGAAATCGCCTCACTATCAGATGCAGTCCTTTCGGCCCAACAAATTCAAAAAAGGACGTGAGTCCTCCTTCCTTGCTGCGAGGGGGAGAGGAAGGGGAAAAGGGTCACAAGCTGTGGCAAGTTCTCAGGAGCAGAAGTCCTCTCCGGCTTCTACCAAATCTACCGCATGACGCTGGGGCTCCGTTGCGGGAGTCCGCACCAGTGGGGGCACGTCTCAAACTGTTCAGTCAGGTCTGGGTGCACTCGGACCTGGATCCTTGGATAGTAGACATAGTAACCCAGGGGTACAAGTTAGAGTTTCAAGACGTGCCCCCTCACCGATTTTTCAAATCGGCTTTACCAGCTTCTCTAACGGAAAGGGAGATAGTAAGTGCTGCGATACTAAAGTTGTGTCAAAATCAAGTAATTGTCACGGTACCCCCGTCTCAACAGGGGGAAGGGTTTTATTCGAGCCTGTTCGTGGTTCCGAAGCCGGATGGCTCAGTCAGACCGATTCTAAACTTAAAATCCCTCAATTTCTTTCTGAAAAATTCAAATTCAATATGGAGTCCCTACGAGCAGTGATCTCCAGTCTGGAGGAGGGGGATTTTATGGTGTCGGTCGACATAAAAGATGCCTACTTACATGTCCCCATATATCCTCCGCATCAGGCTTACCTGATATTCGCTGTGCAGGATTGTCATTACCAATTCCAAATGTTGCCGTTTGGTCTGTCCACGGCTCCGAGGATTTTCACCAAAGTAATGGCGGAAATGATGGTTCTCCTGCGCAAGCAGGGAATCATAATTATTCCGTACTTGGACGATATTATAAAGCCGAGGTCCAAGGAGAAATTGTTGAATAATGTTGCCCTTTCACTAACGAGTCTGCAACAACACGGTTGGCTCCTAAATTTGCCAAAATCACAGTTGGATCCAACGACACGGCTGTCGTTCCTGGGTATGATTCTGGATACAGAATTGCAAAGAATGGTTCTTCCAGTGGAAAAAGCTCGGGAAATACAGAACATGGTAAAACAGATTCTGAAACCTGCAAAGGTGTCGGTTCTTCGCTGCACTCGGTTGCTGGGGAAGATGGTAGCCGCCTACGAGGCCATTCCGTATGGCAGGTTTCATGCCAGGGTGTTTCAGTGGAACCTGCTGGACCAGTGGTCTGGGTCTCACCTGGACATGCACCGGAAGATATTTCTATCTCCCAGGACAAGAATTTCCCTGCTGTGGTGGCTGCACAGTTCTCACCTTCTGGAGGGACGCAGGTTCGGGATTCAGGATTGGATCCTGGTGACCACGGATGCAAGCCTCCGAGGCTGGGGAGCAGTCACGCAGGGAAGAAACTTTCAGGGAAAGTGGTCAAGTCAGGAAGCTTGTCTACACATAAACATTCTGGAATTATGAGCCATCCACAACGGCATACTGCAAGCAGAACATCTTCTTCGAGGTCTGCCGGTCTTGATTCAGTCAGACAACGTGACAGCAGTGGCGTACATAAACCGCCAAGGCGGAACAAAGAGCAGAGCGGCGATGGCCGAAGCCACAAAGATTCTTCGCTGGGCGGAAAGACATGCCAGCGCTCTGGCAGCGGTCTTCATTCCAGGAGTGGACAACTGGGAAGTAGTCTTCCTCAGCAGACACGATCTCCATCCAGGAGAGTGGGGTCTTCATCAAGAGGTCTTTGCAGAAGTGACAAGTTGTTGGGGAGTTCCTCAAGTGAACATGATGGCGTCCCGCCTCAACAAGAAACTTCAGAGATATTGTTCCAGGTCAAGGGACCCTCAAGCGATAGCGGTGGACGCCCTAGTGACACCGTGGGTGTTTCAGTCGGTCTATGTGTTCCCTCCACTTCCACTCATTCCAAAGGTGATAAAAATTATAAGAAGAACAAGGGTTCAGGCGATCCTCATTGTTCCGGATTGGC
Organism: Pseudophryne corroboree; assembly: GCF_028390025.1. NCBI lineage: Eukaryota > Metazoa > Chordata > Amphibia > Anura > Myobatrachidae > Pseudophryne > Pseudophryne corroboree. The sequence goes on along the minus strand of NC_086445.1, from coordinate 690,946,813 downwards.
CAAAAAGGGCCTGGTTTCCAGATCTTCAGGAGTTGCTCATAGAAAATCCCTGGCCTCTTCCTCTTCGGGAGGACCTGTTACAACAGGGGCCGTGCGTGTATCAGGACTTACCGTGGCTGCGTTTGACGGCGTGGTGGTTGAACGCAAAATCCTAGCCCGAAAGGGTATTCCCAGTGAAGTCATTCCCACACTTCTTCAGGCTGGAAAAGAAGTAACGGCAAAGCATTACCACCGTATTTGGAGAAAATATGTGTCTTGGTGTGAATCCAAGAAGGCTCCTACAGAAGAATTTAACCTGGGGCGTTTGCTCCATTTCCTACAAGCTGGGGTGGGTGCGTGCCTAAAGTTAGGCTCTGTTCAAGTACAGATTTCTGCCTTGTCGATCTTTTTTCAAAAAGACTTGGCCTTCCTTCCAGAAGTTCAGACCTTCGTAAAAGGCGTGCTGCACATCCAACCTCGTTTTGTGCCCCCCTTCCCCGTGGCACCATGGGACCTTAATTTGGTGTTGCAATTCTTGCAATCGCATTGGTTTGACCCTTTGCGCAAGGTTGAATTAAAAATTCCTTACTTGGAAAGTGGTTATGTTGTTGGCCTTGGCGTCTGCAAGGCGAGTGGCTGAGTTGGCGGCTTTGTCTCACAAAAGCCCCTATTTGATTTTTCATGCTGATAGAGCGGAGTTGAGAACTCGTCAGCAATTTCTGCCGAAAGTGGTTTCATCATTTCATGTTAACCAGCCAATTGTGGTGCCAGTGGCTTCTGACGCCTTGGCGGAGTCAAAGTCTCTCGATGTGGTCAGAGCTTTGAAGATCTATGTCGCCAGAACGGCGCAGATTAGGAAAACGGAGGCTCTGTTTGTTCTGTGGGCTCCCAACAAGATTGGGGCTCCTGCTTCTAAGCAGACTATTGCGCGCTCGATTTGTAATACGATTCAGCAGGCTCATTCTACGGCAGGATTGCCATTACCGAAGGCAGTGAAAGCCCATTCTGCCAGAAAGGTGGGCTCATCCTGGGTGGCTGCCCGGGGAGTCTCGGCATTACAACTTTGCCGAGCTGCTACTTGGTCGGGTTCAAACACCTTTGCGAAGTTTTACAAGTTTGATACCCTGGCTGAGGAGGACCTCTTGTTTGGTCAATCGTTGCTGCAGAGTCATCCGCACTCTCCCGCCCGTTCTAGAGCTTTGGTATAAACCCCATGGTTCTTGAAGCATCCCCAGCATCCTCTAGGACGTATGAGAAAATAGGATTTTAATACCTACCAGTAAATCCCTTTCTCTTAGTCCGTAGAGGATGCTGGGCGCCCGTCCCAGTGCGGGCTGCATCTGCAGTTTGGTTGTAGTTACGCTTAGGTTGCGTTGAGTTCGGTCAGTCTGTGACTGTTGTTGGTCATGCCGTTGCATGCGTTGTTTGTTGAATGCCATGTTGTACGGCATGTTAGAGGTGTGAGCTGGAATGTATCTCACCTTAGTTAAAATAATTAAATAAATCCTTTTCCTCGAAATGTCCATCTCCCTGGGCACAGTTCCTATAACTGGAGTCTGGAGGAGGGGCATAGAGGAAGGAGCCAGTTTACACCCAAAGTCTTATAGTGTGCCCATGTCTCCTGCGGATCCCGTCTATACCCCATGGTTCTTGGAAGCATCCCCAGCATCCTCTACGGACTAAGAGAATAGGATTTACCGGTAGGTATTAAAATCCTATTTTTATGCTGTATCCTCCCAGAATACATCCAGGCGTGCTCCTTCCATTTCAGGGTGTGGTGTCTGTAGCTCATATTCTTATTATAACTTATTTTCCTATTTTCATAACTCTTCTTATCACCACATTGTAATTAATTCTAATTAATATTATTAATAATAATTATAAATAAAATAAATTTTAATTAAATGAGTATAAATAAACTCTCCACACTGATATAGTGAATTTTCTGCATATCGAAGAGCTCTTATGAAATTAAGAATTTGATTCTAAATAAATAAATTAAAATAAATTGAAATTAAAATAAATTAAATAATTAAATCTAAAATATTGTCTTTTTTTTCTTCTTCTTTGCCTTAATAATCTTTTTGTGAACTAAAATATTGAGCCTTGCCTAATGCGTCTTTTTTAAAATAAATTTTTGTTTACATATTTTGTCCTCCCAGTATATACATCCAAGGGCTGCTGCTGCTTCGTCCACCTACCTCGGTTCAACCTTTTGGCCTAAACTGGATAAAAACAATATTGTGAGCTTTGAGGTATTCAGAAAAATCTAGAAATGAGTGGAAATGAATGTTATGGAGGTTAATAATACTGTAGGAACAAAAACATCCCCAAATTCTGTTATTTCAGTTGTTTTGATGATTTTTTTTTTTTTTTAAATACAGATCCAAAACCAAAACCTGCAAGGGTGGTTTTGGCAAAACCAATCCAGATCCAAAACACGAAGAAGATCCAAATCCAACACCCAAAACAAAAAAAATGGCCTAATTTAAATAGTCTTTGGAAGTGAGTTGCATTTCACTGATATACATTCATAACATGTTTAATTTGCAAAATTAAAATGTACCTCTACTAGAGGCTTTGATCAATTGCCGTTATAAAAGTAACCAGTTCACATTTAGAAATAATGCAAATGATGTGTAGTCGGTAATTTTAATTACAGAATTTATTCCCACAAAGTGGGAGAAGCCATTTACACAGATTGAATGAAAGGCATTACCTACAATTTAAAACTTTAGGGGCAATAATACAGTAAACAAGTGTTTTCTAGCATCTGTAGGAGTGAAAATAAACACTCCTGGTCACACTGTCCACAAATCCTTTTGCTGTAAACAGTTACTGCTGGGAAATGAATAATCCACTCCAAAGTGCATCATGACATAACAAGAATATATTTGTAAATGCGTCTATTAATCTTTTTATTTTTCTGCACTGTAGTAGCAACCAACCTTGCAACATTTGGGGCTGTTATTTTCATTGGGGGTTATTCAGGTTTGTTAGCAAACCAAAAAAGCACACTAATGGGCAAAACCATGTTGCATTGCAGGTGGGGCAGATATAACATGTGCAGAGAGAGTTAGATTTGGGTGGGTTATATTGTTTCTGTGCAGGGTAAACCTGGCTGCATTATTTTTACACTGCAATTTAGATTTCAGTTTCAACACACCCCACCCAAATCTAACTCTCTCTGCAACATACTTGCCTACTTTTGAAAACTAGTTTCAGGGAGATTCCAGATGGGAGCAAAATGTGCCCTGAGGGGTCTGTCATGCTCCACCCAAAGAGCGTGTCTAGATCTACCTATGGGCGTGTTTATTGCCACTCAGGGGCGTGTCCTTCAATGTCAGATGAAAATGATAGTACTAAAAGCAGCAGCAAAAAAAAAAAGGATATTATAGGTACACTATAAACCATGTACATTAGTGAGAAGAGACGGAGAAAAAGAAAATCTATATACACTGGTATTGGATTGATATATATTACCTCCACATATACAGTAAATACATATTACACCCAGTACACACAATACCATAATACATTCCATTATACACAGCCCCTCTCCCACTTATTACACCCAATACCTAATTATATTACATTATACACACACTCCCCTACTGTACATTACAACCAGTACCAGGACCAGCCTGAGGCCAATTATTTTAATAAGTTAATATATACTTCGACGCCCCTGGAGTACTTTTGTGCATGCCAAAGGCACGTCCCTGAAAAAATAAAGTGGTGTGGTCTCACGGAAAAGGCCAGTTGTAGTGCTCCTCACACGTTATGCCCACATCAGTAGTGCTCTTTACACATTACGCCCACATTAATAGTGCTCCTTACACATTACGCCCACATTAATAATGCTCCTTATACGTTACGCCCACATTAATAGTGCTCCTTACACATTATGCCCACATTAATAGTGCTCCTTACACATTACTCCCATATTAATAGTGCTCCTTACACATTACGCCCACATCAATAGTGCTCCTTACACATTATGCCCACAGTAGTAGTGCTCCGTACACATTACGCCCACAGTAGTAGTCTGTACACACTATGCCCACATTAGTAGTGCTCCATACACATTACGCCCGCAGTAGTAGTGCTCCATAAACATTACGGCCACAGTAGTAGTGCTCCTTACACATTACACCCACATTAGTAGTACTCCGTACATATTACTCCCTAAGTAGTAGAGCTCCATACACATTACACCCACAGTAGAAGTGCTCCATACACATAAAGCCCACAGTAGTAGTGCTCCATAAACATTACACCCACAGTAGTAGTGCTCCATACACATTTCACCCACACTAGTAGTGCTCCTTACACATTACACCCACAGTAGTAGTGCGCTGTACACATTACGCCCACAATAGTAGTGCTCCTTACACATTATGTCCACAATAGTAGTGCTCCGTACACATTATTATTTCATATCTTTCAGGAGTGAGGACACTTGATGGTACTGGGAGCCTAGCCTGCTGACTCGAGGGGTGCCACTGACCGTCGCCGCCTCTGCTAGCATATGTATGTAGGCTCAGGCCAGGGACTCTTTACAAACTACCCACCGCAGTCCAATGCCAGTGTGACTTGAACATCAAATGCCTAAGCAAAGGAGCCGCGGCTTGCCCACAAACACAATGGCGCTGGACCGGGACCGGGTCAGGGCGCCCTCCTCTATGTGGCACCCTACTCTGGTGCGTACCCAAGAGTATCTCCAGAACCATCCCTGTTCAGTACACATTTCATAATACACAGCATACAGTACTAGCCCCCCTCCCCCAAATTTCATCCAGTACTTTACATTAAACACAGCATACACAGATCACTTCCCCCATATAACATTATACACAGCATACAGTACGTAGCACCCCATATTACATTATACACAGCATACAGTACATAGCACCCCATATTACATTATATACAGCATACAGTACGTAGCACCCCATATTACATTATACACAGCATACAGTACGTAGCACCCCATATTACATTATACACAGCATACAGTACATAGCACCCCATATTACATTATACACAGCATAGAGTACATAGCACCCCATATAACATTATACACAGCATACAGTACGTAGCACCCCATATTACATTATACACAGCATACAGTATGTAGCACCCCATATTATATTATACACAGCAGAGTACGTAGCCCCCCCACCACATCACATTATACACAGCATAGAGTACGTAGCCCAGCACATCACATTATACACAGCATAGAGTACGTAGCCCCACACATTCATTATACACAGCATACAGTACGTAGCCCCCACCCCAATATTACACCCAGTACATTACAGTAAACAGCATACACAGATCCCCTCCCCCATATTACATTATACACAGCATACAGTCAGGGTTGGACTGGCCCACAGGGGAAACCAGCGAGAGGCCTTACTACTGGGGGGCCCAGCCCATCCTCTAGGGATCAGGTTCCAGACAGTGGCTTACATAAATTATCAAGGCGGCACTCGAAGCCGTTTGGCAATGAAGGAAGTCTCACGGATTCTACGTTGGGCGGAACGCCATCTACCGGCCATATCTGCAATTTTCATTCCGGGAGTCCTGAATTGGGAAGCAAACTTTCTCAGTCGTCAGGATGTGCATACCGGCAAGTGGGGCCTCCATCCAGAAGTGTTTCAACTCCTCGTGGAAAAGTGGGGCCTTCCTGACGTGGATCTGATGGCGTCTCAACACAACCACAAGGTTCCGGTCTTCGGAGCAAGGACAAGGGATCCTCAAGCAGCATTCGTGGATGCGCTGGCGGTGCCGTGGAGGTTTCGGCTGCCGTATGTGTGTTACCTCCGGTGTCACTCCTGCCCAGGGTAATTCGGAAGTTCAAGCAAGAAAAAGGAAATCTGCTTCTCATAGCTCCAGCGTGGCCCAGACGGCACTGGTTCTCAGACTCGCAGGGCCTATCGTCAGAGCGTCCAATTCTACTTCCACAACGCCCAGACCTCCTCGTTCAGGGCCCTTGTGTCTACCAGGACCTAGCCCGGCTATCTTTGACGACGTGGCTCTTGAAGCTTCCGTCTTGAGGGCTAAGGGGTTTTCTGAAGGGGTCATTAAAACTATGTTGCGGGCCCGGAAACCGGCTTCTGCTCGGATTTATCATAGGGTCTGGCATTCCTACTTTGTTTGGTGCGCACCTAACAATTATGACGCTTCCAAGTTTAGTACAGCCAAACTTTTGGCTTTTCTGCAGCAAGGCCTAGATTTAGGCCTGCGTCTGGCCTCCCTTAAGGTATTTCTACCTTGTCGGTGTGGTTTCAGAGAAAAATTGCGACTTTACCTGATGTTCATACTTTCACTCAGGGTTTGTTGCGTATCCAACCTCCCTATGTCCCGCCTGTGGCTCCTTGGGACTTGTCGGTGGTTTTGGAGGCGTTGCAGGAGCCTCCATTTGAACCTCTTGGTTCAGCTGACCTTAAGTGGCTTTCCCTTAAGGTGGTGTTCTTACTGGCTAGTGCCTCTGCTAGAAGAGTGTCGGATCTGGGTGCCTTGTCTTGTAGTTCCCCATATCTGATTTTTCACCGTGACCGGGCGGTTCTTAGGATATTTACCTAAGGTGGTTTCTTTGTTCCACCTTAATCAGGAGATTGTGGTTCCAGCCTTTGTCTCTCCTGATTTGTCTCCCAAAGAGCGGTCTTTGGATGTGGTACAGGCTCTCCGTATCTATGTGAAGAGAACTGCACCTTTCGAAAATCTGATTCTCTCTTTGTTTTGTTTGGATTTCACAAACGTGGTCTGGCCTGCTCATAAGCAAACTCTGACCAGATGGATTAGAATGGTGATTGCACATGCTTATGTGAGGGCTGGTCTGTCAGCTCCTGCTCACATTACGGCCCATTCTACTCGGTCTGTTGGACCTTCTTGGGCGGCCCAACGTGGTGCAACCCTTGACCAATTGTGCAAGGCGGCTACGTGGTCCTCAGGGAACACGTTCATAAGGTTCTACGCCTTCGATACTGCCGCTTCCCAGGATGCTTCCGTTGGACGCCGGGTTCTTGTGCCCGCTACAGTGCGTCCCCTCCCATAAGGAACTGCTTTAGGACATCCCCATTGTCCAATCATTGTGGAGCCCAGTGTACCCCGCAGCAGAAAACGAGTTTTATGGTAAGAACTTACCTTTATTAAAACTCTTTCTGCGAGGTACACTGGGCTCCACAAGGCTCCCACCCTGACGCACTTAGCTTCTTTGGATTGGTATGGCATTAGCCACTGACACGTCTCCTGTCATGAGAATGCAGTGTTGTGGCTACTAACCGTTGTCGTCTCTTTTCCTGCTACTGCATTGGGCTGGTTAACTAAAAACTGAGCTCCTGTGCTGGGAGGCGGGGTGATATAGGAGGTGGCGCTGTGCATTCTGGGAACAGTCAAAGCTTTGAGCCTGTTGGTGCCTCGGATCAAGATCCTATTCTTCACCCCATTGTCCAATCCTTGAGCCCAGTGTACCACGCAGAAAGAGTTTTAACAAAGGTAAGTTCTTACCATCAAACTCGTTTTCTCAACTGTCCTAGAGGATGCTGGGGACTCTGTAAGGACCATGGGGTTTATACCAAAGCTCCAGACCGGGCGGGAGAGTGCGGATGACTCTGCAGCACCGATTGAGCAACATGAGGTCCCCATCAGCTAGGGTATCAAACTTGTAGAGCTAAGCAAATGTGTTTGAACCCGACCAAGTATTCGCTCGGCAAAGTTGAACCGCCGAAACTCCTCGGGCATCCGCCCAAGAAAAAAAACCACCTTCCTAGTAGAATGGGTCACCTCCGAATTCGGTAACGGTAATCCAGCCGTAGAATGAGCACGCTGAAACAGATCACAGATCTAGCGTGTAACCGACTGCAGAGACGCAGACGCCCCAATCACGCTGGGAGCATACCGGACGAACAGGGCCTCTGTTTTCCCAATCTGAGTCAAATTGGTGACAAATATTCAAAGCCCCGACTACATCGTGAGACCTTGAAACAGCCAATGCTTAAGCAACCACAGGCATCAAATAGGCTGGTTTCTGTAAAACACCTAAACCACTTTCGGCAGAACTATTATCCAAGTTCTCAAATTTCGCTTCATCCACCTGGAAGATCAAACAGGGGCTCTTGTGAGACCCAGCCGCTACTTCCAACACCCGCCTTGCAGACGCCAAAGCCAAAAACATGACCACTCTCCAAGAGAGAAATTTTAACACAACCTTTCATAAAGGTTCCAATCATTGTGACACGAGAAACTCAACACCACGTCAAGGTCCCACGGTGCCAATGGGGGCACAAATGGAAGTTGGATGTGCAGTACTCCTTCCACGAAGGTCTGAACCTCCGGAAAGGACGTCAATTCTTTCTTGAAAGAAATTTATAAGGCCAAAACCGCACTCGAATGGAGCCTAACTTTAGGCCTGCACGCACACCTGCTTGCAAAGAATGGAGAAGAAGGACCCAGCTGAAGCTTCCGTAGTAGTCTTCTTGGATTCACACCAAAACACATATTTTCTCCAAACACGGTGGTAAGGCTTTGCCGTTACCTCTGTTCTAGCCTGAAGAAAAGTGGAAATGACTTCACTGGTATTACCCTTTCTGGCTAGGATATGGCGTTCAACTGCCACGCCGCCAACCGCAGCCGCGGTAAGTCTTGATACACGCCTGGATCTTGCTGTAACAGTTCCTCACATAGAGGAAGAGGCCAGGGATCTTCTATGAGTAAATCTTGAAGAACTGGGTACCAAGCCCTCCATGTTTAGACCGGGACAATGAGGATCGCCTGAACCTTCGTTCGTATTACGTTTATCACCTTCAGATGAGTGAGAATGGAGGGGACACACAGACCGACTGAAAACACCCAAGGTGTCCCGAGGACGCCCACTGCTAAAGCTTGAGTGTCCCCTGACCTTGAACAATAACCCTGAGATCTCTCGTTGAGGCGAGACGCCAACATGTCCAATTGAGGCTCTCCTCAAAGACTTGTCGCTTCAGTGAAACTTCTCGATGACGACAGTATGTCTCACGGATGGAGATCGCATCTGCAGAGGAATCTATTTCTCCGTCGTTCACATCCGGAACGAAAACTGCTAATATAGTATTTACCAGTCTTTTCACCCAGCGGAAAACATTTACGGCATCTGCCATTTCCGCTTTGCTCCTTGTTCCGCCTGTCGAAGTCAAAAATATTACATAAAAAGAACATACAAACTACACACATTATGAGTCGCTATACTTGCAAATACGCGCAGCGAGCACAGCAAAATATAGTATCACACACATTTACACGGACATGCCACAGAGATGGATTCGACACTTATTTCATACAGTACATAATTATAATAATATCAAGCGCCAGACATCATGATGATTTAAAATTATATAATGAAGTAATGTCATGTATGTGTATTATTTGAACGAAGCAAGATAGACCTGTAATATGTACTATTAAAGCAACCAGATTAATGTGTAGATTCATTTGATACTTGTTATTAATTTGTAGGACATTGCAACAAATAGTTATGATTAAATGTATGAAAGCTAAAATCACTCTTATTAGTACAATGTACAGGAAACTCAGGCCAGCCCTTTGGATGTCTTCAAAGCTGAACCTGTTTAGCATATACAAATAGACTAGTGACTCATCATAAATGAGAAAGTTCCCTCCCCCAAACTAGATAACACATTGCTGATCACACAGGAGGCAGTTGCTGTTTTGTATCAGACGATGATGGAGTTGCTGCCAGATCAGTTCCTGTATTTATTTGCTGAGAGAGAGATATTAAGAGGAGGATGCATTGAAAGATGTGGTAATTGTATCGCTGGCCTGTAACTGTATGTAACTGTATGTATTAACTGCTCACTGTACGAGTTGTAACTATAGGCATACTGTATATTGTAATATATTGAATCCATATCCTTTTAATAACAAATATATACATCAATGAGCTTTGGAACTCAGATAATGTGTGGGTGTATTGTTTTCTCTTATGGGATGCAGTGTTTTGCTATGTATAGCGCACATTCATGGCACATGGTAATAAAAGGTGCAGGCGTTTACAATATATATTAGAGCGGGCATTTTTAATATTTTTAAGGAAACAATTTGGTATTTACATGCCCTAGTGGCTTACTTACACCCAGTGGCGTAACTAGAAATTTTTCTCCCCCAAGCCAAAAAATTCTTCGGCACGCCCCCCCCCCCCCTCCCCCATCCCCCATAATTGGCACTAGTAAAGGGCCAAACATGCGTGCGTCGAAGGCGCGTGCGGCGCAAAAAGGGTGTGTGGCTTCATTTAAATGGGCATGGCTTCGCATAAAGGGGCGTGGCATTGCAGGAAAAGGACTACCTTATACCCCAGTTTTGCAACCTGCACGCCCAGACGTTAGTCACCACAGGAAAGAAAAATAATCCTGATTCATGACCCCTTACATTATTTGTCATTTTTCCTCCTTATAGTAATGCCCAGTATACATTATGCCACATACTGCAATGGCCCTTAGACATTATGCCGCACACAATAATGCACATGACACAATATGCACACATCGTAATGCCCCCGACACATTATGCCACACACCGTAATGCCTGTGACACATTATGACAGGAATCGCAATGCCCATTATACATTATGCTACACACTGCAATGCCCCTGATACATTATAGCACATACAAATGTCTGTGACACATTAGGACACACACCGCAATGACCCTGAGACATATCACATACCACAATGCCCGTGATATAGTATACAACACACCGCAATGCCTGACACATTATGACACACACCGCAATGTCCGTGATACATTATGCCACACACTGCAATGACCCTGAGACATTATACCACATATCACAATGCCGTGATATAGTATACCATACACCGTAATGCCTGTGAAACATACCGCAATGCCCATTATACCCTATGCCACACACTGCAATGCCCGTTATACATTATGCCACACTGCAATGCCCCTGAGACATTATACCACATACCACAATGCCTGTGATATAGTATGCCACACACCGTAATGCCTGTGACTGTTACGTTCTTGGTGCTCTGAACAAAGAAGTATTGCATAGAAAGTCCAGAGCACAAGAACGTGTCAAAGTCGAAAAATATTGTAACGCATACATCATGTACTAACCACACACACATGCCCGCTGCGCGTGCACTTGTTCCGCCGTGCGTGCACATATCCGCAATTTACGTATGATTGCTCCCGCGATCCTGCGCGTGGTATGGGTATTTACGGCGGAGTTTGTGAGCGCACAGAGGGTTATCAAAACATTACATATTTAACCCATATAGTGCACTTTGTACACATAGCTCCCCTGCACCACATCAACAAGTATCAACAGTTTAAATGGTTCCAGGACTAAGGGATTCATCTTTGCATGATAGGAAGGGACAGACAAAGGTTATAGGGTGATATCTAGTATCCAGCTGTAGGGTATTTTAAGGGTAACATTCCGGTGTTGGTTAGAGAAAGATTGCATGTTCCTGCGTATAGTTATGTGCAGAAGTAGAATATAGATATAAACTGTATTTACTGTATATTATGTATGCGGCGGGAATCCAGAGGAGACCACCCACTAGAGCAGTTGGGAAAGACATCGCCCACCTTTTCAAATCAACCTATGACCTCTCCTGTAATGTAAAGATGCATCTCTGTGTCCAATAGACAAAGGGATTACAGTAACCATTGTATTGTATATGGAAGTTGTGTATAAAAAGCCTGTTGTTGCCTGGCCGGTCGGGAGACTCTGAACGCTATCTACCTGATGAGCGGAGGACTGGTCCAGGTTGCGCAAGCGAACATTCTCACGTATGTACATTGACTGTAGCCATTATTCTGTTGTAGATTTATCTTGTTAGCCTTGTAGTGTATAACTTGTACTGTTATCCCCTTTCAATTAATCCACTGTGGTGTTAGAACCCAGCGGTTAACTACAAATCAGTGTTGTGTCCTCATTTCCCTGCTAGGGTTTAAAGTGTATTTAACTGTATAAGGTTTAAGAGTGTATTGATAAGGTGTGTACGCATAGCGGGTACTTTATACCGTCAGCGCTGCGTAAGGTTTAAGGTGTAACATCATTACAGTGCTTTGCGGCACATGGTTTAGAGTGTAAGAATAACATTGCATTGCATTACGAATAAGGTTAAAAGTTTATTAAAAGTGTGTGCGCGCGCTGTGCATACTCTGTACACCCAGCGCGGCGTGTGTACGCCAAGTACGTACAACGTACGGGACTCTGTACGCAAATAACGTACAAAGTGCGTAGCGTGTGTAATAAGTCTAGCGGCCGCAGCGGCTCAATGGTAAAAGTGTGTTTAAAGGTATAGCTTTATGGTTTAAGATAATATCGACATTATCAATTGGGGGCATCATCCGTTTTTTCCTCATACCCGCAGCCTAGCAGGTTACAGCAGACTTTATCTATCAGCAAAGGGCGGACAGGCATCCTACGTAAGCCTTTTCCTGGTCGTAGGATACACTCGTAAACTCTATCTCAATTGCTGATAACATAAGCATCTGCTCTGCATGGTTTGTAGGGATGCTGGTGGGATCCGTAAGGTAAATATGCAAAGCTATTTTTCTCTGACGTCCTAGTGGATGCTGGGACTCCGTAAGGACCATGGGGATATAGCGGCTCCGCAGGAGACAGGGCACAATAATAAAAGCTTTAGGATCAGGTGGTGTGCACTGGCTCCTCCCCCTATGACCCTCCTCCAAGCCTCAGTTAGATTTTTGTGCCCGACGAGAAGGGTGCAATCTAGGTGGCTCTCCTGAGCTGCTTAGAATAAAAGTTTAAGTTAGGTTTTTTATTTTCAGTGAGTCCTGCTGGCAACAGGCTCACTGCTACGAGGGACTTAGGGGAGAGAAGTAAACTCACCTGCGTGCAGGATGGATTTGCTTCTTAGGCTACTGGACACCATTAGCTCCAGAGGGATCGAACACAGGCCCAGCCATGGAGTCCGGTCCCGGAGCCGTGCCGCCGACCCCCCTTGCAGATGCCAAAGTTGAAGAGGTCCAGAGGTCCAGAAACAGGCGGCAGAAGACTTTCAGTCTTCATAAGGTAGCGCACAGCACTGCAGCTGTGCGCCATTGTTGTCAGCACACTTCACCAACAGTCACCAACTGTCACTGAGGGTGCAGGGCGCTGGGGGGGGCGCCCTGGGCAGCAATGTATAATACCTTTTTATGGCTAAAATACATCACATATAGCCCTTGAGGCTATATGGATGTATTTAACCCCTGCCAGATCTCACAAACTCCGGGAGAAGAGCCCGCCGAAAAGGGGGCGGGGCCTATTCTCCTCAGCACACGGCGCCATTTTCCTGCTCAGCTCTGCTGTGAGGAAGGCTCCCAGGCTCTCCCCTGCACTGCACTACAGAAACAGGGTTAAAACAGAGAGCGGGGGCACTTATTTGGCGATATGATTACATATATAAAAATGCTATAAGGGAAAACACTTGTATAAGGGGTTGTCCCTGTATAATTATAGCGTTTTTGGTGTGTGCTGGCAAACTCTCCCTCTGTCTCCCCAAAGGGCTAGTGGGGTCCTGTCCTCTATCAGAGCATTCCCTGTGTGTGTGCTGTGTGTCGGTACGTGTGTGTCGACATGTAGGAGGACGATGTTGGTGAGGAGGCGGAGCAAATTGCCTGTATTGGTGATGTCACTCTCTAGGGAGTCGACACTGGAATGGATGGCTTATTTAGGAATTACGTGATAATGTCAACACGCTGCAAGGTCGGTTGACGACATGAGACGGCCGGCAAACAAATTAGTACCTGTCCAGGCGTCTCAGACACCGTCAGGGGCTTGTAAAAAAGCCCATTTACCTCAGTCGGTCGACACAGACACGGACACTGACTCCAGTGTCGACGGTGAAGAAACAAACGTATTTTCCTTTAGGGCCACACGTTTCATGTTAAGGGCAATGAAGGAGGTGTTACATATTTCTGATACTACAAGTACCACAAATAAGGGTATTATGTAGGGTGTGAATAAACTACTTGTAGTTTTTCCTGAATCAGATAAATTAAATGAAGTGTGTGATGATACGTGGGTTTCCTCCGATAGAAAATTATTGGCGGTATACCCTTTCCCGCCAGAAGTTAGGGCGAGTTGGGAAACGCACCTTAGGGTGGATAAGGCGCTCACACGCTTATAAAGACAAGGGGCGTTACCGTCTCCAGATACGGCAGCCCTCAAGGAGCCAGCTGATAGGAAGCTGAAAAATATCCTAAAAGTATATACACACATACTGGTGTTATACTACGACCAGCAATCGCCTCAGCCTGGATGTGCAGCGCTGAGGGGGCTTGGTCGGATTTCCTGACTGAAAATATTGATACCCTTGACAGGGACAAGATTTTATTGACTATAGATGCATTTCTATATATGCGAGATGCGCAGAGGGATATTTGCATTCTGGCATCAAGAGTAAATGTGATGTCCATATCTGCCAGACGAAGACACGACAGTGGTCAGGTGATGCAGATTCCAGACGGCACATGGAAGTATTGCCGTATAAAGGGGCGGTCCATCGGACCTGGTGGCCATGGCAACAGCTGAAAAATCCACCTTTTGTTACCCCAAGTCACATCTCAGCAGAAAAGGACACAGTCTTTTCAGTCTCAGTCCTTTCGTCCCCATAAGGGCAGGCGGGCAAAAGGGCCAGTCATATCTGCCCAGGGGTAGAGGAAAGGGAAGAAGACTGCAGCAGGCAGCCCATTCCCAGGAACAGAAGCCCTCCACAGCTTCTGCCAAGTCCGCAGCATGACGCTGGGGCCGTACAAGCGGACTCAGGTGCGGTAGGGGGTCATCTCAAGAGTTTCAGCACGCAGGGGGCTCACTCACAAGTGGACTCCTGGATCCTACACGTAGTATCTCAGGTGTACATTGGAAATTCGAGACGTCTCCCCCTCACAAGTTCCTGAAGTCTGCTTTACCAACGTCTCCCTCCGACAGGGAGGCAGTATTGGGAACAATTCACAGGCTGTATTCCCAGCAGGTGATAATCAAAGTACCCCTTCTACAACAAGGGAAGGGGTATTATTCCACACTATATTGTGGTACTGAAGCCAGACGGCTCGGTGAGATCTGAAATATTTGAACACTTACATACAAGCGTTCAAATCAAGATGGAGTCACTCAGAGTAGTGATAGCGAACCAGGAAGAAGGGGACGATATGGTGTCACTGGATATCAGGGACGCTTACCTACATGTCCAAATTTGCCTTCTCACCAAGGGTACCTCAGGTTCGTGGTACAGAACTGTCACTATCAGTTCAGACGCTGCCGTTTGGATTGTCCACAGCACCCCGGGTCTTTACCAAGGTAATGGCCGAAATGATGATTCTTCTTAAAAGAAATATGGACGCTTTCCTGATAAGGGCAAGGTCCAGAGAACAGTTGGAGGTCGGAGTAGCACTATCTTAAGTAGTTCTACGACAGCACGAGTGGATTCTAAATATTCCAAAATCGCAGTTTTTTCCGACGACACGTCTACTGTTCCTAGGGATGATTCTGGACACAGTCCAGAAAAGGATGTTTTCTCCCGGAGAAGAAAGCCAGGGAGTTATCCGAGCTAGTCAGGAACCTCCTAAAACCAGGAAAAGTATCAGTGCATCATTGCACAAGGATCCTGTGAAAAATGGTGGTTTCTTACAAAGCGATCCCATTCGGTAGATTTCACGCAAGAACCTTTCCGTGGGATCTGCTGGAAAAATGGTCCGGATCGCATCTTCAGATGCATCAGCGGATAACCCTGTCTCCAAGGACAAGGGTGTTTCTTCTGCGGTGGCTGCAGAGTGCTCATCTATGAAAGGGCCGCAGATTCGGCATTCAGGACTGGGTCCTGGTGACCACGGATGCCAGCCTGAGTGGCTGGGGAGCAGTCACACAAGGAAAAAATTTCTCTAACGTCCTAGTGGATGCTGGGGACTCCGTCAGGACCATGGGGATTAGCGGCTCCGCAGGAGACAGGGCACAAAAAGTAAGCTTTTAGGATCACATGGTGTGTACTGGCTCCTCCCCCTATGACCCTCCTCCAAGCCTCAGTTAGGTTTTTGTGCCCGTCCGAGCAGGGTGCAATCTAGGTGGCTCTCTTAAAGAGTTGCTTAGAAAAAGTTTTTAGGTTCTTTATTTTCAGTGAGTCCTGCTGGCAACAGGCTCACTGCTACGAGGGACTTAGGGGAGAGAAGTGAACTCACCTGCGTGCAGGATGGATTGGCTTCTTAGGCTACTGGACACCATTAGCTCCAGAGGGAGTCGGAACACAGGTCTCGCCCTGGGGTTCGTCCCGGAGCCGCGCCGCCGACCCCCCTTGCAGATGCTGAAGATTGAAGAGGTCCGGAACCAGGCGGCAGAAGACTTTCAGTCTTCATCAGGTAGCGCACAGCACTGCAGCTGTGCGCCATTGTTGTCAGCACACTTCACACAGCGGTCACGGAGGGTGCAGGGCGCGGGGGGGGGCGCCCTGGGCAGCAATGTATAATACCTGTATGGCGAAAAATACATCACATATAGCCCTTGAGGCTATATGGATGTATTTAACCCCTGCCAGATATCACAAACTCCGGAGAAGAAGCCCGCCGAAAAGGGGGCGGGGCCTATTCTCCTCAGCACACAGCGCCATTTTCCCTCACAGAAATGCTGGTGGGAAGGCTCCCATGCTCTCCCCTGCACTGCACTACAGAAACAGGGTTAAAACAGAGAGGGGGGGCACTGATTTGGCGATATGAATATATATTAAATGCTATAAGGGAGGAACACTTATATAAAGGTTGTCCCTGTATAATTATAGCGTTTTGGTGTGTGCTGGCAAACTCTCCCTCTGTCTCCCCAAAGGGCTAGTGGGTCCTGTCCTCTATCAGAGCATTCCCTATGTGTGTGCTGTATGTCGGTACGTGTGTGTCGACATGTATGAGGAAAATGTTGGTGAGGAGGCGGAGCAAATTGCCTGTAATGGTGATGTCACTCTCTAGGGAGTCGACACCGGAATGGATGGCTTATTTATGGAATTACGTGATAATGTCAACACGCTGCAAGCCGGTTGACGACATGAGACGGCCGGCGATCAAATTAGTACCTGTCCAGGCGTCTCAAACACCGTCAGGGGCTGTAAAACGCCCATTTACCTCAGTCGGTCGACACAGACACGGACACTGATTTCAGTGTCGACGGTGAAGAAACAAACGTATTTTCCTTTAGGGCCACACGTTAAGGGCAATGAAGGAGGTGTTACATATTTCTGATACTACAAGTACCACAAAAAAGGGTATTATGTGGGATGTGAAAAAACTACCTGTAGTTTTTCCTGAATCAGATAAATTAAATGAAGTGTGTGATGATGCGTGGGTTTCCCCCGATAGAAAATTATTGGCGGTATACCCTTTCCCGCCAGAAGTTAGGGCGCGTTGGGAAACACCCCTTAGGGTGGATAAGGCGCTCACATGCTTATCAGAACAAGTGGCGGTACCATCTACAGATAGGGCCGTACTTAAGGAGCCAGCTGATAGGAGGCTGGAAAATATCCTAAAAAGTATACACACACATGCTGGTGTTATACTGCGACCAGCGATCGCCTCAGCCTGGATGTGCAGAGCTGAGGTGGCTTGGTCGGATTCCCTGACTAAAAATATTGATACCCTTGACAGGGACAGTATTTTATTGACTATAGAGCATTTAAAGGATGCATTTCTATATATGCGAGATGCGCAGAGGGATATTTGCACTCTGGCATCAAGAGTAAATGCGATGTCCATATCTGCAAGAAGATGTTTATGGACACGACAGTGGTCAGGTGATGCAGATTCCAAACGGCACAAAGATGTATTGCCGTATAAAGGGGAGCAGTTATTTGGGGTCGGTCCATGGGACCTGGTGGCCACGGCAACTGCTGGAAAATCCACCGTTTTTTACCCTAAGTCACATCTCTGCAGAAAAAGACACCGTCTTTTCAGCCTCAGTCCTTTCGTCCCTATAAGAGTCATATCTGCCCAGGGATAGAGGAAAGGGAAGAAGACTGCAGCAGGCAGCCCATTCCCAGGAACAGAAGCCCTCCACCGCTTCTACCAAGTTCTCAGCATGACGCTAGGACCGTACAGGACCCCTGGATCCTACAAGTAGTATCCAAGGGGTACAGATTGGAATGTCGAGACGTTTCCCCCTCGCAGGTTCCTGTAGTCTGCTGTACCAATGTCTCCCTCCGACAGGGAGGCAGTATTGAAAACAATTCACAAGCTGTATTCCCAGCAGGTGATAATAAAATTACCCCTCCTACAACAGGGAAAGGGGTATTATTCCACACTATATTGTGGTACTGAAGCCAGAAGGCTAGGTGAGACCTATTCTAAATCTGAAATATTTGAACACTTACAAAGGTTCAAATCCAGATGGAGTCACTCAGAGCAGTGATAGCGAACCGGGAAGAAGGGGACTATATGGTGTCCCGGGACATCAGGGATGCTTACCTCCATGTCCCAAAATTTGCCTTTCTCACCAAGGGTATCTCAGGTTCGTGGTACAAAACTGTCACTATCAGTTTCAGATGATGCCGTTGGATTGTCCAAGGCACCCCGGGTCCTTACCAAGGTAATGACCGAAATGAGGATTCGTCTTCAAAGAAAATGGACGACCTCCTGATAAGAACAAGGTCCAGAGAACAGTTGGAGGTCGGAGTAGCACTATCTCAAGTAGTTCTACGACAACACGGGTGGATTCTAAATATTCCAAAACCGCAGTTGTTCCGACGACACGTCTGCTGGTCCTAGGGATGATTCTGGACACAGTCCAGAAAAAGGTGTTTCTCCCAGAGGAGAAAGCCAGGGAGTTATCCGAGCTAATCGGGATCCTCCTAAAACCAGGAAAAGTGTCAGTGCATCATTGCACAAGAGTCCTGGTAAAAATGGTGGCTTATTACGAAGCGATTCCATTCGGCAGATTTCACGCAAGAACTCTTCAGTGGGATCTGCTGGACAAATGGTCCGGATCGCATGTTCAGATGCATCAGCGGATAACCCTATATCCAAGGACAAGGGTGTCTCTCCTGTGGTGATTACAGAGTGCTCATCTTCTAGAGGGCCGTAGATTCGGCATTCAGGATTGGATGCTGGTGACCACGGAGGCCAGCCTGAGAGGCTGGGGAGCAGTCACACAGGGAAAAAATTTCCAGGGAGTGTGATCAAGTCTGGAGAATTCTCTCCACATAAATATACTGGAGCTAAGAGCAAATTTATAATGCTCTAAACTTAGCAAGACCTCTGCTTCAAGGTCAGCCGGTATTGATCCAGTGGGATAACATCACGGCAGTCGCCCACGTAAACAGAAAGGGCGACACAAGAAGCAGAAGGGCAGTGGCAAAACTGCAAGGATTTTTCGCTAGGCGGAAAATCATGTGATAGCACTGTCAGCAGTGTTCATTCCGGGAGTGGACGACTGGGAAGCAGACTTCCTCAGCAGGCACGACCTCCACCCGGGAGAGTGGGAACTTCATAGGGAAGTTTTCCGCATGATTGTGAACCGTTGGGAAAGACCAAAGGTGGACATGATGGCGTCCCGCCCGAACAAAAAACGGGACAGGTATTGCGCCAGGTCACGAGACCTTCAGGCGATAGCTGTGGATGTCCTGGTAACACCGTGGGTGTAACAGTCGGTGTATGTGTTCCCTCCTCTGCTTCTCATAACCAAGGTATTGAGAATTATAAGACGTAGAGGAGTAAGAACTATACTCGTGGCTCCGGATTGGCCAAGAGGGACTTGGTACCCGGAACTTCAAGAGATGCTCATAGAGGACTAATGGCCTCAGGAGCTAAGAAGGGACTTGCTTCAGCAAGTACCATGTCTGTTCCAAGACTTACCGCGGCTGCGTTTGACGGCATGGCGGTTGAACGCCGGATTCTAAGGGAAAAGGCATTCCGGAAGAGGTCATACCTACCCTGGTCAAAGCCAGTAAGGAGGTGACCGCACAACGTTATCACCACATGTGGTGAAAATATGTTGCGTGGGTGAGGCCAGGAAGGCCCCACGAAGAAATTTCAACTAGGTCGATTTCTGCACTTCCTGAAAACAGGAGTGTCTATGAGCCTCAAATTGGGGTCCATTAAGGTTCAAGTTTCGGCCCTGTAGATTTTCTTCCAGAAAGAATTGGCTTCAGTTCCTGAAGTCCAGACATTTGTCAAGGGAGTATTGCATATACAGCTCCTTTTGTGCCTCCAGTGGCACCGTGGGATCTCAAAGTAGTGTTGGGATTCCTCAAATCATATTGGTTTGAACCGCTCAAATCTGTGGATTTGAAATATCTCACATGGAAAGTGACCATGCTGTTGGCCCTGGCCTCGGCCAGGCGATTGTCAGAATTGGCGGCTTTGTCTTACAAAAGCCCATATTTGATTTTCCATTCGGACGGGGCAGAACTGGGACTCGTCCCCAGTTTCTTCCTAAGGTGGTGTCAGCGTTTCACCTGAAACAACCTATTGTGGTGCCTGCGGCTACTAGGGACTTGGAGGACTCCAAGTTGCTAGACGTTGTCAGGGCCCTGAAAATATATATATATATATATAATTCCAGGACGGCTGGAGTCAGAAAGTCTGACTTGCTGTTTATATTGTATGCACCCAAAAAGCTGGGTGCTCCTGCTTCTAAGCAGACTATTGCTCGTTGGATTTGTAGTACAATTCAACTTGCACATTCTGTGGCAGGCCTGCCACAGCCAAAATCTGTAAATGCCCATTCCACAAGGAAGGTGGGCTCATCTTGGGCGGCTGCCCGAGGGGTCTCGGCTTTACAACTTTGCCGAGCAGCTACGTGGTCAGGCGGGAACACGTTTGTAAAATTCTACAAATTTGATACCCTGGCTGAGGAGGACCTGGAGTTCTCTCATTCGGTGCTGCAGAGTCATCCGCACTCTCCCGCCCGTTTGGGAGCTTTGGTATAATCCCCATGGTCCTGACGGAGTCCCCAGCATCCACTAGGACGTTAGAGAAAATAAGATTTTACTTACCGATAAATCTATTTCTCATAGTCCGTAGTGGATGCTGGGAGCCCATCCCAAGTGCGGATTGTCTGCATTACTTGTACATAATTATTGTTACAAAAATCGGGTTATTATTGTTGTGGGCCATCTTTTCAGAGGCTCCTTCGTTGTTATCATACTGTTAACTGGGTTCAAATCACAGGTTGTACGGTGTGATTGGTGTGGCTGGTATGAGTCTTACCCGGGATTCAAGATCCTTCCTTATTGTGTACGCTCGTCCGGGCACAGTACCTAACTGAGGCTTGGAGGAGGGTCATAGGGGGAGGAGCCAGTACACACCATGTGATCCTAAAAGCTTACTTTTTGTGCCCTGTCTCCTGCGGAGCTGCTAATCCCCATGGTCCTGACGGAGTCCCCAGCATCCACTACGGACTATGAGAAATAGATTTATCGGTAAGTAAAATCTTATTTTCCAGAGAGTGTGATCAAGTCTGGAGACTTCTCTCCACATAAATATACTGGAGCTAAGGGCAATTTACAATGCTCTAAGCTTAGCAAGACCTCTGCTTCAAGGTCAGCCGGTATTGATCCAGTGGGACAACATCACGGCAGTCGCCCACGTAAACAGACAGGGCGGCACAAGAAGCAGGAGGGAAATGGCAGAAACTACAAGGATTCTTCGCTGGGCGAAAAATCATGTGATAACACTCTCAGCAGTGTTCATTCCGGGAGTGGAAAACTGGGAAGCAGACTTCCTCAGCAGGCATGACCTCCACCCGGGAGAGTGGGGACTTCATCAGGAAGTCTTCCACATGATTGTAAACCGTTGGGAAAAACCAAAGGTGGACATGATGGCGTCCCGCCTGAACAAAAAACTAGACAGATATTGCGCCAGGTCAAGGGACCCTCAGGCAATAGCGGTGGACGCTCTGGTAACACTGTGGGTGTACCAGTCAGAGTATGTGTTCCCTCCTATGCCTCTCATACCAAAAGTACTGAGAATCATAAGAGGGAGATGAGTAAGAACGATACTCGTGGTTCCGGATTGGCCAAGAAGGACTTGGTACCCGAAACTTCAAGAGATGTTCACGGAAGACCCGTGGCCTCTACCTTTAAGAAAGGACCTGCTCCAGCAGGGGCCTTGTCTGTTCCAAGACTTACCGCGGCCGCGTTTGACGGCATGGCGGTTGAACGCCGGATCCTGAAAGGGCATTCCAGATGAAGTCATCCCTACCCTGGTCGAAGACAGGAAGGATGTAACCGCAAAACATTTTCACCGCATTTGGTGAAGATATGTTGCGTGGTGTGAGGCCAAGAAGGCCCCTACAGAGGAATTCCAACTGGGTCGTTTCCTACATTTCCTGAGAACAGGACTGTCTATGGGCCTAAAATTAGGGTCCATTAAGGTTCAAATTTCGGCCCTGTCGAATTTCTTCCAGAAAGAACTGGCTTTAGTGCCTGACGTTCAGATGTTTGTAAAAGGGGTACTGCATATACAGCCTCCTTTTGTGCCCCAGTGGCACCTTGGGATCTCAATGTTGTTTTGAGTTTCCTAAAGTCACATTGGTTTGAACCACTCACCACTGTGGACTTAGCATCGTCACCTTCCATGTGAGATATTTTATTAGCCCTGGCTTCAGCCAGGCGTGTGTCAGAATTGGCGGCTTTATCATATATAAAGCCCTTACTTAATTTTTCATTCTGACAGGGCAGAATTGAGGACTCGTCCTCAATTTCTCCTTAAGGTGTTTTCTGTTTTTCACATGAACCAACCTATTGTGGTACCTGCGGGTACTAGGGACTTGGAGGACTCCAAGTTACTTGACGTTGTCAGGGCCCTGAAAAATATGTTTCCAGGACGGCTGGAGTCAGAAAATCTGACTCGCTGTTTAGCCTGTATGCACCCAACAAGATGGGTGCTCCTGCTTCTAAGCAGACGATTGCTCGCTGGATTTGTAATACAATTCAGTTTACACATTCTGTGGCAGGCCTGCCACAGCCAAAATCTGTAAAAGCCCATTCCAAAAGGAAGGGGGCTCATCTTGGGCGACTGCCCGAGGGGTCTCGGCTTTACAACTTTGCTGAGCAGTTACTTGGTCAGGGGCAAACACGTTTGCTAAATTCTACAAATTTGATACCCTGGCTGAGGAGGACATGGAGTTCTCTCATTCGGTGCTGCAGGGTCATCCGCACTCTCCCGCCCGTTTGGGAGCTTTGGTATAATCCCCATGGTCCTTACGGAGTCCCAGCATCCACTAGGACGTCAGAGAAAATAAGATTTTACTTACCGATAAATCTATTTCTCGTAGTCCGTAGTGGATGCTGGGCGCCCATCCCAAGTGCGGATTGTCTGCAATACTTGTACATAGTTATTGTTACAAAAATCGGGTTATTCTTGTTGTGAGCCGTCTTTTCAGAGGCTCCTTCGTTGTTATCATACTGTTAACTGGGTTCAGATCACAGGTTGTACGGTGTGATTGGTGTGGCTGGTATGAGTCTTACCCGGGATTCAATATCCTTCCTTATTATGCACGCTCGTCCGGGCACAGTATCCTAACTGAGGCTTGGAGGAGGGTCATAGGGGGAGGAGCCAGTGCACACCACCTGATCCTAAAGCTTTTATTATTGTGCCCTGTCTCCTGCGGAGCCGCTATATCCCCATGGTCCTTACGGAGTCCCAGCATCCACTACGGACTACGAGAAATAGATTTATCGGTAAGTAAAATCTTATTTTAAAGTCTGTGAATTTCTGTTTGGCGCCAAATGCGCACACAATACACGCATACACCTGTATTTTGTACTTTGCATATCTGCTCGCATTGTTGCCATAAGTAGTGATTATTAGATTCATTTTGACCTGTACTGAGAAAATTTGTTGCTATTTAGTTAAAACATAGACTAGATATTAAAGGAGAAAAACGAAAAAACACAAATACAGTCTGGCCTAGTTAAACAGGTTTATACAGAAAGATACTGTGTTGTGTGAAGTAAACGATTATAGGTAATATCGCTTACATTTATAGAAGTGTGGGATTTGTACTACTGCGGACGTACAGTCTTTGTACACGTGTCTCGGACAAAGTACGGGACTGCGTGCGCAACGTGAAGACGTACGCACGGTCGCGTGTTTACGCAACGTGCGTAAGGGTACAACCGCTAAGTACAAATTACACAATAGCAGTGTTTAGTTTAGGCGCGAAACGGTATCCACGCGGTAATAGCACAAATTGCTCAGTATCCAAGATTTAGTTTAAACAAAACCTTTTTTACTGTATTACCTTTGCTACTAAGGCTGTTTATCTGAATGAAAGTTAATTTTCTGTACAGAAAAACCAAAGTGTATTTGAGTGAACGAGCGTGAGTGTGCAAACAATAAAGGTTTTGTGGACCCAGGGAATTCGGGATCCCGTTGGAGACCACACCAGGTGAGTGGACACTTGGTGGCGTGAGACTGGCTTGCTCACGTTAACATAGATTAAAGTACAAAGGAGCAAGGTAGCAGATACCGCAGGCCAGAAGGTTTAGAGTACCACAGACGAAAGGTCAGCGAGGTTTTTGTTTAGGTGCCGCAGCCCAAGGGGTTAGCGAAGAACCCATATAGGCCCATTTTGATACGCTCCGGCTGAGGTTTCGCAGCCTGAAAAACGATTTTATTGGTCGTACGGCGGATAAGTAACAGTTACCTATACGCTGTCCGATTGGACCGCGCGTTCGTGAGTGCAATACTTAGCGCAACGTGATACCTTTTTTACGAGCTTTGCGTAAAATCGCGGGATCATTAGTGCTGGGTGTAGCATAAGCAAGCGTGATTTGTGTAAACATTTTTTGTTTTAAGGGAGTTTCGCTGGTCACTCAGGAAATCTCCAACAACCAATATTTACTGGAAAGGGTAAGTCACTCCCATATACTTCCAGGGAATAGAGGTTACACAGGGACCCTAGGTTGGGTACGTACCGGCGCTGACGACAGTGTTTGGGGGTATTGGCCAACGTGGGTGTGAGTGGGTGAGAGCACTCGTTGAACTTTCACCGTTGCCTTATATTGAGTATTTTGGTTTTTTGTAGGAATTAGCTGAGAAGGCAATACCTGCAAAATATGGGGGCCAGTTGCTCAAGTAAGGGAAGTGCAACCAGGGTTCAGGTTGATATTCCGCGGCCCATGGGGTCAGCGAGGTACATAATGTGTGAGAAGTATGGGTCACACACAGAGGCTTTATGCAATGAATGGGAATGTATGACTGCGGAAGATAGGGAACCATTCCCTAGGGTAGGCAGTTTTGAACCAGAGGTGTTGCAGAATTTAAGGTTTGGGATATGTCTGATAAAATCCCAAAAGCAAAGGGTCAGACACACAAACTGTTTACATTTAAGGCAGCAAGAGGGTGATATGCAGAGGGAACTAGCTCACGCAGCCGGTTCCAAACCTAGCAGGAAACTGATGGCAACCGCACCACCACCACCGTATATTAAAGGGGAGAAAGTGGCTACAGACAATGGCATACTGGTATATGATAAGAGTAAAGTTGATAAATGTACTAATGCTAACCCGTGCAAGTTGTACCCCCTTTTTAAACTTCCCTCAGGACTGCGAGCAAGAAGATGAGCCCAGCACAATATCGGCACTCTCTCTAGCAGCCACCATACAAGACACCCAGGTGGGCACGGACCAACCAATAAGAGTAGTAAAGGCCCCTAGCGGAGGAGTAGGTGAGGTCGTGTCCACAGGTAAGTACGGTACCGTACATTATGCAGACAATTGCACCTCACATTGTAGAAGCAACCCAGAATGATGTAATTGAACTAAATCCTGTCAGGGTGATCGCAGTCCCCAATGGGAGGACTGACGCTCAGGGAGTCACTCCCATCAGGAACATTGCTATGCATTGTCCCTGGTCCCGGACAGAATTGAGGACAATTATGTCTGAATTTCCCGATCCCAGAAAGGATCTAGCCGCATGCCAGAGGTTTATTAAAGAATTAGGTAATGCCACCGAACCCACAAACAAAGATTGGCGAACAGTGCTACGGGTATGTTTACCCTCCAATATTGACCCCGCAAAATTCATTACTGATTGTAAATTAGATGTAGAAGTACCTCTCACTGATGAATACACTCAGGAGAATGTACGACAGATCAATCTGCAATTAGGAGTATATTTCCCTACTGTTGTCAAATGGAATAAAATCTTTTCCATAAGACAAAAAGAAGGTGAAACGGCATCTGAATATTTCCATCGAGCACTGCAGGAAATGGCTAGATACACTGGGGTCGAGGACATTAAGGAAAATGTACACCACAGGGAGGTAGCTGTGTCAGTATTAATGGACGGGTTAAAAGAAACATTGAGAACAAGGGTACAAACCACTCAACCTAACTGGAGAGGTATCTCGGTGGCTGCACTAAGAGAGTCCGCTATCGAGCACGATCGGAACATCATTAAGCACAGGGAGTCACAGGGGGATAAGCTGATGACAGTAAGTATAAAAGCCCTTACAACGAAGCCGCATCAGCCAAAACCCCAGACCCCTGATGGTAAGTCGCATGTAGTAGTATGTTATAACTGTAAGAAGGAAGGACATTTTGCACGGAATTGTAGGTATAAGGACACACATAAGGCATATCGACCCCCTAGAACAGGATATGAACCACATTATGATACACGTAATTGGGTTCAGGGATCGCATAGGAGGAGTTATGAGCCGCATGTAGGGGAAACAAGGAGGAACCCACCTAGGAGGGACTGGCAGACCTCTGAAAATTCTCAGCTACCCCCCTCACATATTGTAGCTGCCAGCGTGCTGCGGGAGGGTCACAATATACAATAGGGGTTAGGCCACACCTGTAGTCTGCAGCCAGTGAAATTGATTGCTAGCCTAGGTAGTGAACCTGAGGTCACAGTTGATGTAGCTGGTAGATCACTACCTTTTCTTGTAGATACAGGGGCGGCCAGGTCAGTGTTAAATTCAACAGTAGGTATGAAAACCACGGGGAAAACAATTTCAGCAATGGGAGTAACAGGAATAGTGCAACACTACCCTTTAAGTAGACCAGCGGAGATTACGATAGGGCCTTTGCAAACCAAGCATTCCTTTTTGCTAGCAGCATCGGCTCCGACTAATCTACTTGGGAGAGATTTATTGTGTAAAATGAGGTGTGTCGTATATTGTACTCCTGAAGGTGTCTTCTTGGATATACCCGAGAATCACGTTCAGGAAGTGCAGGATATGTTAGACACCCCGCAAAGGTTAATGTCACACTCTACTGTTATAGACAAGTGTCCATCCAAGGTAGAGGCAATGATCTCCCAGATACCGGAATCCCTCTGGACCAAAGATGGACAAGACACTGGATTGATGGCAAATGTAGCTCCTGTAGTAGTCCAAGTAAAAGATGGTAGGATAGCTCCAAAAATCCCACAGTATCCTCTGAAGCCAGAGGTGGAATTAGGAGTGTACCCAGTCATAGAGCGCTTGCTACAACAGGGCATCCTAGTTAGGACATCCAGCACTGCCAATAGTCCCATCTTCCCCGTGAAAAAGAGTGGGGGGAGGGGTTACAGACTAGTGCAGGATCTAAGGGGGATAAACAAGATAGTTGAGAGCCAATTCCCCGTAGTGCCAAATCCAGCTGTCATTCTCATGCAAATTCCCCCTACTGCAAAATTTTTCACTGTAATTGACCTCTGTTCTGCTTTCTTTTTGGTCCCTCTGCACCCTGACAGCCAATACTTGTTTGCATTCACATATAGGGGAGTACAGTACACCTGGACTCGCCTACCCCAAGGTTTCATTGACAGCCCAAGTATTTTCTCCCAGGCTTTGCATGACCGTTTACAATCCTTTCAACCTGAGAGCGGGTCAGTATTAATACAGTATGTAGATGACTTACTGCTGTGTTCTGATTCACTCGAATCGTCCTTGAAAGACACGAAACAGCTTCTGTTTCACATTTCTAATACGGGACACAAGGTTTCAAAGGACAAGTTGCAGTTGTGCCAGACCAAGGTAAAATATTTGGGACATTGCTTGACACAAGGACTTAGACACCTCACCGCTGACAGAATACAGGCGATTCGCGACATGACTCTGCCACAAACCCAGCAACAAATCCGCACTTTTCTTGGAATGTGTGGGTACTGCCGAAACTGGATCCCAGGGTTCTCCATACTGGCTTTACCTTTGCAGGAAATGGTCTCCTCGAACAAACCAGATCGGATCTCTCACACAGATGAGTCCGAACTGGCATTTGAGAGACTTAAACAGTGCCTATCACAGGCACCTGCATTAGGCATGCCAGATTATGGGAAACCCTTTGAAAGTGCTGGATGCGCGGCAGGTGTCCTAACCCAGAGACATGGTGATGCCAGCAGGCCGGTAGCTTACTACAGTGCACAGTTGGACACCGTAGCGCGGTCTCTCCCCACATGCTTGCGAAGTGTTGCAGCGATAGCCTTGCTAGTGAGTAAAAGCGAAGACGTAGTGTTAGGACACAACCTGACCATTCATACACCCCATGCAGTGTCAGCCTTACTGAACTCTGCCCAAACCAGACATGTCTCATCTGCACGGTTTACAAGGTGGGAATTAGAACTAATGGCCTCTGTAAACATCACCATAAAGAGATGCAGCGCACTAAATCTTGCAACTTATCTGCCAGGTGTGCCTGGACAGGCACAAAGGGTGGAGGATGAGAATGATGGTGAAAGAGGATTTAGTACAGACACTGACACACATGATTGTATGGAATATCTGAACCAAACTTTCACTGCAAGACCCGACATTAGTGACAACCCACTGGAAGGCGTAGATTTTACTTTTTACACTGACGGTAGTTGCCACAGACAGACGGACTCGGGAGACTTGTGTACTGGATACGCAGTCGTAGATGACAGAGGTATCATAGAAGCTGAGCCCCTGGGCCCACCGCACTCAGCACAAGTTGCTGAGCTGGTCGCCCTAACCAGAGCGTGTGAATTGGCCAAGGGTAAGTCAGCCAATATATATACAGATTCTAGGTATGCCTTTGGAGTAGGGCATAATTTCGGGGCCCTATGGTGCCTCAGAAATTTCATGACGGCAGCTGGCACACCTGTAGCGCATGCATCCCACATAAAAAGGCTTCAAACAGCGATACAAGAACCAGAGTGGCTGTTATCAAGCGCAAAGCCCATACTTACAGTCAAGACCCAGTGTCACTTGGTAACAGCCGGGCAGACGAAGCTGCTAAATCAGCAGCCAGCACCCCCATACAAACAGATATCACATCACTGATGATATTCAACACCGTCAACACACAAAAATTAAGTGAAATGCAAAATTTGTGTTCTCCACAGGAAAAGGCAGTCTGTAAGTCAAAGGGGTATGGCCAGGAGTCCTCAGGACTCTGGACAGATGGACAGGGTAAGCCAGTAGCCCCCAGAGCATATCTTCCAAGCTTAGCTGAGGCGGCACACGGTCTGACTCATCTGGGTAAAGAGGGTATGTGTAAGCTGGTGAGAGCCTACTGGTGTGCGCCAGGATTCTCTTCTCATGCGGGTAAGAGAGCAATGACATGTCTTATCTGCTTGAGGAAGAATATTGGAAAGTCAATACCAACAGAACCATCCCATATCCCGCCGACAGACAGCCCTTTCCAGGTAATACAGATTGATTTCATACAGTTACCACCCTGCAGAAATTTAAAATATGTGTTAGTCTGTATTGACGTGTTTTCCAATTGGGTAGAAGCGTTCCCTGCTGCCACAAATACTGCTACGTTCACTGCAAAGAAAATTGTGCAGGAATTTGTGTGCAGAATCAGATATGGTATCCCTAGGATAATTGAAAGTGATAGGGGTACCCATTTTACAGGTGAAGTCTTTCAGGTTATGTGTAAACTGATGGGAATTAATAGCAAGCTGCATACTCTGTACCGCCCACAGGCGAGTGCGAAGGTGGAAAGAGTAAACAGCACTATTAAGAACAAGCTGAGCAAAGTAATGGCTGAAACTGGATTGTTGTGGCCAGAAGCTTTGCCATTTGTATTGTACAGCATCAGAACCACTCCCAGGTCCCCACTTAACCTATCACCCTTTGAGATTCTTTTTGGTCGACAACCCCATGTAATGATTGACCCCCCAGGATGATTTGAAATGCAATAACGAAGTGACTGTAAAATATTTGGTTAAAATGAGCCAGCAGCTGAGGAATCAAAACAGAAATCTAAAGCTGGTGATTCCTGACCTACCAAACAGTAATTGTCATGACATTGAACCTGGGGATTATGTAATGATTCGAAATTTTCTACGCTCAGGTTGCCTCATTGACAGGTGGGAAGGACCGTACCAAGTCTTACTAACCAGCATGACAGTATTAAAGGTTGCCGAGAGAGAGACTTGGGTCCACTCGTCCTACTGTAAGAAGGTCGCTGACCCAGAGAGAGCCCGTGACAAAGAGCAGAGTGTAGAGAACATTGTGTCACTGGAGTGTCTGTTCCAGGAAGGCTGAGAGGCAGTACTATTGAGACGGCACCTGAGCACGGAGAACAACAAGACCAGAGGCGGTTGTCGCACCAGTTTTCTTTTTCCTTTTTATTATTTTCTCCATCTCCCATTACCCTCCTTTCCCCCCCTTCTTGTTCCCTTTCTCTCCCCTTAACAAGATGGACTTACCCCAAGAGACTGCATTCCGGGTTTTCCTGTTAATCCTGTTGTTGACGAGAACAGTCTGTTTCGGTGAGAGTACCAGAGAGGTCGAGAAAGGATCTGGAATGGGTTCTGATGGCAAGGACGGATTTGTAGAATTCCAAGAGCAACACATTAATCGAGAAAAGGCGAGTATCAGAAAACGATCTAGTAGTCAGGAAACTAGGAAGCACTGTGAAGGGTTATTGGCTGAGGAAGATTGTATTTGTAGGAATTGTGAAAACATAGTTGAGGATGGGTGCATCCAGAGATGTCAGTCCAGCCTTAATATCAACATGGACCGTCATCCATTGAGTGATTACCACTCACTAGTGGGTAAGGTCTTAAACCAGACAGAATGCTGGGTGTGCTCACAAGTACCTCAAGGTCAGAGCAAGTCAGGATTAGTACCGTACCCTTTAGCAATAGATGAGGTACTCGAATTACGGGGTGGGAGACCAGTGGACAAGAAATTTAATATTTCTAGGCCCCCTAGTTTGAAGCTCCACCAGTATCATGTAGATAGATCCTTAGTGTGTTTCAACATTTCCAATTCCCGAAAGCCGGGAAATTGGGAGGTGACATGGAATAATCAAACCATGGTATTTTCGCACAGAGCTGATAGGATACCTGTAGAATCTGAACTTATATGCCAAATAGCCAATAGTGGAAGGTATTTTCGGTATAGGTATACTCAAGGAAGTAAGACCATGCGGGTTGGAGAAGTATCACCAGGGTACTGTGCGCATATCATACAGCCTGATACGTGTACTGAACAGATAAGAGAGTTAGGGATTGAGTTTTTCACTTGGAAAGTTTGCAATATGGTAATGTCATATTCTGTCCCATATGTTCTCCCCGATGATGCTTATTTCATATGTGGGAGGAAGGCGTATAAGTGGCTTGCCCCAAACTCAGAGGGATTGTGTTACATTGGAAGAGTGTTGCCAGAGGTCATGACCATTACCCATGATAAGATGAAAGACATTCACCGCAGTGCTCAAGCTCCTTATACTCATACTCATTATGAACACATCGTTAAGAGACACCTTATAGATAGGACAGAGCACGTAGCCTCTGATTTGATACACGAATCCACCGGGATTCAATTCCTTCTCACATTAGATATCACCCGTACTGCCAGAGGAATTATAAATTATAGGTACATCCATGCGCTAGCGAATCTGATAGATAATATCACCGAGATGTATGACGACACCTTCAGGTATACGGGTAGGGAGTTGCAAGCTTAAAAAACGGAACTGATCCAGCACAGGATGGTCCTTAATTATATCACAGCTGTGACGGGTGGGTACTGTGTCACATTGGCTACTCAATATGGTGTGAAGTGCTGCACGTATATTACATACAGCACTGACGACCCCACGGAGATCATCGATCAAAAGATGGACGATATCTTGCAGTTGAAGTGGGAGTTCCGAAGGAGACACAACCTTACCCTGACAGCTGTGAGTAATGAACTGACCGGCTGGGTCTCATGGTTGAACCCACGCAATTGGTTCTCAGGTTTAGGAGAATGGGCTCAAAATGTTATTATGAGTGTAGGAAAGTTTCTCCTTTGTATCCTGGGAGTCGTCATAATTATTGGCTTGATATTTAGGTGTGTTCGAATTTTAACGCGGCGCAAGCACGGCACAAAATTGATGAGTCTAAGGAGCGGGGGCATTGTTACAGCAACAGATTTAATTTACGACCCATCTATAGAAACGATGTTGTGATAAGGATTGCAAATGAATTCCACGGCCAGTTTCTTTCACCCGTTTTTCCTGTGTTTCCCCCTCAGCAAAAATACACCCATCCGGAAAAGACTTCGATCAACACCCAAGAATGATTATGAAAATGTAATGTGAATGTATTTTACATATGTGTCTTATCTTCATCTTTACAACCTTCAGTTAGTGACACACATAGTCGACAGGTGATATCCATATATATTAGCATTCACATATGTTCCCCCTCCATGTATCATAAACTAAATGTGCACCCCATTTGTTGGAACAAGAAGTCGATAAGAGCTCGGTAGTGTTTGTTGGCCCACTTACAGACCCTTAATACGGGATGAGAAGGATTTAATGTATACTTCGCAATACCTCGAAGCTTATCTAGAACATATACGGCATGATGATACATGCCCCTCAGACATGAATTCATACATACATGCTTTTACTATCTCACTAGGTCATACATTTCCCACCTACACCTCTCCTCATACCATCCAATCATTTGTAGATATTGTATTGTAAATTTTTCTGTTTAATGTTAGATAGTGGCAGTTATTGTTGACTGCCAAAGGGTGGACTGTCAAAGTCGAAAAATATTGTAACGCATACATCATGTATTAACCACACACACATGCCCGCTGCGCGAGCACTTGTTCCGCCGTGCGTGCACATATCCGCAATTTGCGTATGATCGCTCCCGTGATCCTACGCGTGGTATGGGTATTTACGGCGGAGTTTGTGGGCGCATAGAGGGTTATCAGAACATTACATATTTGACCCAAATAGTACACTTTGTACACATAGCTCCCCTGCACCACATCAACAAGTATCAACAGTTTAAATGATTCCAGGACTAAGAGATTCACCTTTGCATGATAGGAAGGGACAGACAAAGGTTATAGGGTGATGTCTAGTTTCCAGCTGTAGGGTATTTTAAGGGTAACATTCCGGTGTTGGTTAGAGTGTCAAAGTCAGAAAAATATCTCTATGCACACTACCATATTTGCACCTCACACAGGTCCGTGCTGCGCATGCGTACGCTCTCCCGTACGTGCGCATACTCACAGTCGCGGGCACCCGCAGGCGCACGGTATGCGTATTTACGGTAGAGTTTATGTGATCGTAGCGTGCGACTCAATCGTTACATATTTTCACTATATAATGTATTTTGTAGATCATGGTCCCTTTGATAGATTCTGAAAGTTTGGTTAATATAGCATGTTCCTGGACAGAGGGATCCCTCTTTGTATTGTACGAAGGGTCTAACAGGGGTCATACAGTGGTGTTTGGTACCCATCGGAAGAGTATTTAAATAGCAATATTCCGGTGTTGGTTTGGAGCGGATTAATCGCTCGTGCGAATAGTTATGGACATAAGAAGTTTATGTCCATTTACTATTATTTGCTCTTACTTAGTCATGCGGCGGGAAACCCAGTATCCCACCCACCTGAGCTGTTGGAAATAGTCACAGCCCACCTGTATGAATCAACCTATGATCTTTTGTTATAGTGCGAGGAGGAATTCCTGTGTCCAATGAACAATGAGATTGTAGGGACCATTGAATTGTATTGTGTATGGGGCATAAATAGACAAGCCGATCACATCCAGCACTCACTCTTCAACGGTTATCATTGCTGAAAATCGGGAGCTGGATGTCCAGAGGCGCATGCGATCGTTTCCCCTTGTGCGTAAGTGTTTCTCCGCAACCATATTGTTCTTACTGTTATTGTGGGCCATTTCTCTCTCTCTCTCTTCTCCTCTTTCTCTCTTATTTTCCCTTAAAACATAATTGTATTGTATTGTATTTCCTGTGTAGTTATCTGGTTAGGTAGTCTATGTTATATTGTAGTGTATGACTTGTATTGTGTTAATTCTTTTGCAAGTATATCATTCATAATATATATTTATTAGGCGTTGGACCCTAAGCCCAGGTATCTGTGTATTTCTTATAGTGTTTAGTATTCTCAGAGCGTCGGTGACGCTCAAACAGCTTTTGAGTTAATAAGGTTATACTGTGTTGCATTTACACTCTATCATTACACTAAGGTTTTACTGCACAATACACTGTTTATGGTTTAGATACAAAGGTTTAACATTGTTAGCGTCAGCGCCGCTGGTGATCTCCTCTTGGTCCCGAGCGTCCGCTACGCTATAGCGAATCATTACGTTAGTCAGCAGCCAATAGCGTGCCTGCCCGTGATCTCTTGGCCGTGAGCGAACGTGACGCTTGAGCGTCTCGTCTACGGCTAAGCGATTGCTACGTAACGTGCGTACCCTTACGGTACTCCATACGTAAATAGCGTACAGTGTTCTTAGACCTCATAAAGGGTTTTATATAAGATAAATATTCTGCTTTATCAATTGGCGGCTCGCCCGTCCTTCACATATCTGCACTAGGTAATTTCAGCAGACATTATCCAGCAGCAAAGGGCGGGAGGTCATATTCCTCGTAGTGCTGTTTGGATAAGCGTCTGCTTCGCTTAGTAAAGGGTGCTGAAGGAATCCGGGACCGGAGGTAAGAACAAAACGATAGTGTCCTTTTAAAACTGTTTATTTCTGTCTTGCGTACACACGCACGCATATCTGCATTTCTTTTCATTCGTGTATTTTCATATATCACTCTCCTGTTTGCCATTGTATAATTGATAAACGTACTAAGAGAGATTTGCCGCTATTTCATAGTTAAAGAGTAAAGGTAATACAGTTAAGGTATAGAAATACACACAGCTCTACCTAAAGGTAAAAGGAGAGATTGGTGTGGTGTGCGGTAGATGATCGAGGATCATCTACATTGATAAAACGTGTTAGTTGTGTTACGGTGAACAAAGACTGGTGTACACGTGTCTCTAACAAAGGGAGACTCGCGTACGCAAAGGCCGACGCACGCAGCGTAAATTACGCAACGGAGCGTCTGGGTACGCCCACGTAACTCAAGTCACACGATAGTGTTGATTTTTAAGTAACGCAACAAGCGATAAGTAACGCAACAGGCGATAAGTAGCGCAAATCTATTTTAAATTCGAAATTTAAATTAACAGATCCTTCTCCTAATTTGTAACACATCTGGTCTAAAGATAAATTTCTGCGCAGAAATAGAAATAGAAACAAAAGTGTACATGTGGTGAGTGAGTGTTTTTACATACATTTATACAATTTTGAGGTTGAACCAAAAGAAATCATCGAGTTCTCGTGAGGTACATACGTGTAAGTGACATGCACGGTGGCTAGGGAGGCATCCTTGGTTAAACATAAAATTTGAGCATTAGAGTATAGCAGACCAGGAGGTCATACTGTAACAGACCAGGAGGTCATAACAGACCAGCAGGTTCAGGTACAGCAGACAAGGAAGTCCGCTATACAGTCCACAGGCACAACACCTAAAAGGGTTGGTGCAACACCCATATAGGCCATACAAGCTCTTGCTGAAGGAATTCGCAGCCGCAATTTTCGATTCCGCTGGTCGCTCCGTACATAAGATTAGTTGCTTATGTGCTGAACGATTGTACCGCACGTAATTGTGTGCATTAGTAAACCTGACCGGTACTATTTGTGTGTACGAAGGTCATAAACGCTATTTGTACATTCTGACGTGATTTGTGTAATTTTTTATTTTTACAAAGGGAAGTTCGCTGGTCACTCAGGAATTATCCAACAACCTCACCTTTACTGGAAAGAGTAAGTGTTCTGCGGATATCCCTCGCATGTTCCAGTAAACAAAGGTTAATAGGTGCCCTGGGTCGAGTACGCCAGCACCATATCGGTGTGATCAGGTCG
This sequence comes from Pseudophryne corroboree, assembly GCF_028390025.1. NCBI lineage: Eukaryota > Metazoa > Chordata > Amphibia > Anura > Myobatrachidae > Pseudophryne > Pseudophryne corroboree. Next base: position 690,910,673 of record NC_086445.1, on the reverse strand, counting down.
TATTGGTCGGCGTGGGCAGAGTGAGTAAGGTGCTCGGTAAACCTTACCGTCAACCTATCGTGAATATCTTGGTTTTTTTGTAAGGGTCCGTAACACCTGCAAATTATGGGGGCCAGTTGTTCAGGAAGGGGGCAATCAACCTCGGTTCGGGTTGATTCCATAAACCGACCAGTCGGGTCGGCAAGGTACGTAATGTGTGAAAAGTACGGAAGTCACACAGAAGCTTTATGTGATGAATGGGAGAGAATGACAGTACATGACGGGGAGAAATTCCCAAGAGTAGGTAGCTTCAGCACAGAAGTGTTAACGAATTTAAGGAGAAGGATATGTCTCATTAAATCAGCAAAGAGACGAATCAAGCATTATGATTATTTGCAGTTGTGGCAACAGGAGGGTGACATACAGAGAGGATTGGCTCAGGCGGCGGGATCTGGCTCGATCAGGAAACTGATAGCCACGGCCCCACCGCCACCATACATATCGGGAGAGAAATTGGTTGCGGAGAATGACGCACTAAGGTGTAACAAACAAACACTTAGCAACTGTGTAAATGTTAAAGATAATGTTAACCAATTAACCAATGCAAGTATTAACCCGTGCAAGTTGTACCCTGTTTTGAACTTTCCTCAGGAGTGTGATCAAGAGGACGAATCGGCAACAATTTCAGCGCTCTCTCTAGCAGCCACCATAGCAGAGACCACGGTAGGCACAGCTCCACCCCCGAGATTAGTAACAAAGGCCCCTAGCGGAGGGATAGGTGAGGTCGTATCAACGGGTAAGTACGGCACCATACACTATGCTGAAACTATTTCACCACAGCCTGTAGAATCTACACAGAATGAGGTTGTTAGAGTTAATCCTGTTAAGGTAATAGTAGTTCCAAATGGGAATACAGACACTTCAGGAGTCACTCCTGTTAGGAACATTGCCATGTATAGCCCATTTTCCCGAATGGAATTAAGGACCATAGTGTCTGAATTCCCTGACCCTAGAAAAGACTTAGTTGCCAGCCAAAAATACATCAGAGACCTAGGTAACACGTTAGAGCCCAACAACAAAGACTGGCAGATATTGCTGAGAGCATGTTTACCCTCCAATGTTGACGCAACTCAATTTTTAGCTGACTGTGGATTAGATCAGGATGTACCTCTTACAGAAGTGTACAACAAAGACAATGTAAAAAGAATAAGCTTACAGTTAAAAGAGTATTTCCCAGCGGTAGTTAAATGGAACAAGATATTCTCCATTAAACAAAAAGAGTCTGAAACAGCTACAGAGTATTTTCACAGAGCATTATTAGAGATGGCAAAATACACAGGCATAGAGGACATTAAAACAAACATAAACCATCGAGAAGTAGCAGTATCGGTACTGATGGATGGTTTAAAAGAGTCATTAAAGACTAGGGTACAGACCACACAACCATGTTGGCGAGGTCTGTCTGTGGCTACTTTGAGAGAGGCTGCTATTGATCACGACCGGAATATCACCAGACACAGGGAACAACAAGGTGATAAGTTAATGGCAGTAAGTATACAGGCCTTGACCACAAAACAGCCTGTGTTAATATCACCAAACCCTGTGGGTAAGTCAAATGTGGTAACATGTTATTTTTGTCACAAACAGGGACACTTTGCACGAGACTGTAGATCGAGAAATATACAAAAATCTTATCAACCCCCTAGACAACGACACGACACACGACATTGGGATCAGGGTCCGCAGAAACGGAGTTATGAGCCACATGCAGGGGAAACAAAAAGATATCCCCCGAACAGAGACTGGCACGCCTCTGGTAGTTCCCAATTAACTCCATCACAAGTAGTTGCTGCCAGCGGGATTCAGGGAGGTCACCATACCCAATAGGGGTGTGGCCATACCTGTAATCTGCAGCCAGTAAAATTGATTGCAAGCCTTGGAAGTGAACCAGAAATTGCAATCAATGTAGCTGGTAAATCATTAAACTTTCTTGTAGATACAGGGGCGGCCAAATCAGTGATAAATTCGACAGTGGGCATGAGAACCACTGGTAAGACAATTCCAGCCATAGGGGTAACGGGAGTAGTCCAGCACTACCCTGTTAGCAAACCAGCCGAGATTACAGTAGGGCCGTTACATACCAAGCATTCCTTTTTGCTGGCTGCATCGGCACCGACCAATCTCCTGGGTAGAGACTTACTGTGTAAAATGGGGTGCATCATTTATTGTACTCCTGAAGGTGTATTCTTGGACATACCTGAGAATCACGCTCAGGAAGTACGAGACATGTTAGACTCCCCATCAAAATTAATGTCACATACCATTATGACAAATAGGACTCCATCCCAAGTAGAGGAAATGACATCCCAGATACCAGAGTCACTTTGGACTAAAGATGGACAGGACACTGGATTAATGGCCAACGTAGCTCCGGTAGTTGTACAAGTAAAAGATGGTAGGATAGCTCCAAAAATCCCACAGTACCCTCTGAAGCCAGAGGTGGAGTTAGGAGTTTACCCAGTAATAGAGCGCTTGCTACAACAGGGCATTCTGGTAAGAACGTCCAGCACTGCCAATAGTCCCATCTTCCCTGTGAAAAAGAGTGGTGGGAGGGGTTACCGGCTAGTGCAGGATCTAAGGGGGATTAACAAAATAGTTGAGAGTCAGTTCCCCGTAGTGCCAAATCCAGCTGTCATCCTAATGCAAATCCCTCCCACTGCGAAATTTTTCACTGTTATTGACCTCTGCTCCGCTTTCTTTTCGGTACCTCTGCACCCTGACAGCCAATATTTGTTTGCATTTACATACAGAGGAGTCCAATACACATGGACTCGATTACCACAAGGATTCATAGATAGTCCAAGTATATTTTCCCAGGCTTTGCATGATTGTTTACAGTCTTTCCAACCAGTGAGTGGATCAGTATTAATACAGTACGTGGATGATCTACTACTGTGTTCTGATTCATTGGAAGCATCCCTGAAGGATACGAAACAGCTCCTGTTTCATCTTTCAGACACAGGACACAAGGTTTCCAAAGACAAGTTGCAATTATGCCAAACTAGGGTAAAATATTTGGGACACTGTCTAACACAAGGACTGAGACACCTGACCGCTGATAGAATTCAAGCAATTAGAGACATGACTCTGCCACAAACCCAGCAACAGATCAGAACGTTTTTAGGAATGTGTGGGTATTGCCGTAACTGGATCCCAGGGTTTTCCATTCTAGCGTTACCCTTGCAGGAGATGGTCTCCTCAAACAAACCTGATCGGATTTCGCATACAGACGAGTCTGAGACAGCATTTGAGAGACTTAAACAGTGCCAGCATTAGGTATGCCAGACTATGGGAAACCCTTTGAACTATACGGAACAGAAAGTGCTGGTTGCGCGGCAGGCGTACTAACCCAAAAGCACGGTGATGCCAGCAGGCCAGTAGCCTATTACAGCGCCCAGCTAGACACGGTAGCGCGATCCCTCCCCACATGCTTGCGAAGCGTTGCTGCGATAGCATTGCTAGTAACGAAAAGCGAAGATGTCGTGCTAGGTCACAACCTCACAATTCATACACCACATGCAGTGTCAGCCTTGCTGAATTCTGCCCAAACCAGGCACGTCTCATCAGCGCGGTTTACAAGATGGGAATTGGCACTAATGGCCCCCGTAAACATCACCATAAGGAGATGCAGTGCATTAAATCCTGCAACATATCTCCCAGGTGTGCCTGGACAGGCACAAAGGGTGGAGAATGAGAGTGGTGGGGAAGGAGGATTTAATACAAAGGAAGACACACATGATTGTATGGAATATTTGACCCAAAATTTTACCGCAAGGCCTGACATCAGTGACAACCCACTGGAAGATGTAGAACTTACGTTCTACACGGACGGTAGTTGTCATAGACAGTCAGACTCTGGAGACTTGTGTACTGGATACGCAGTCGTAGATGACCAAGGCACCATAGAAGCGGAACCGCTAGGCCCACCTCACTCAGCCCAGGTTGCTGAACTGGTCACCCTAACCAGAGCATGTGAATTGGCTAAGGGCAAATCAGCCAATATCTACACCGACTCTAGATACGCATTCGGGGTAGTCCATGATTTCGGAGCCCTATGGCGCCTCAGAAATTTCATGACGGCAGCTGGTACACCGGTAGCGCATGCAGCTCACATAAAAAGGCTTCTAACAGCGATACAGGAACCCGACAGAGTGGCTGTTATCAAATGTAAAGCACACACATATAGCCAAGACCCAGTATCACTTGGTAACAGCCGAGCAGACGAAGCTGCTAAGTTAGCAGCTGCTACCCCCAGACAGACAGACACCACACAACTGATGGTATTTAATACCATCAACACACAGAAGTTGTGTGAGATGCAAAATTTGTGTTCCACACAGGAAAAGGCAGTCTGGAAGGCAAAAGGATATGGCCAGGAGTCCTCAGGACTCTGGACGGATGGACACGGTAAACCAGTGGCCCCCAGAGCATACCTTCCATGTTTAGCTGAGGCAGCTCACGGGCTGACTCATCTGGGCAAGGAAGGGATGTGCAAGTTGGTAAGAGCATATTGGTGTGCCCCAGGATTTTCATCTCATGCGAGTAAAAGAGCAATGTCATGCCTTACCTGTTTGAGAAAGAACATCGGAAAGGCAATACCTACAGAACCATCTCATATCCCACCTGCCGGCGGCCCTTTCCAGGTAATACAGATTGACTTTATTCAATTACCCCCTTGTCGAAATTTGAAATATGTACTTGTTTGTATAGATGTTTTCTCAAATTGGGTCGAAGCATTTCCGGCGGCCACAAATACCGCTATGTTTACTGCTAAGAAAATTGTGCAGGAATTTGTATGTAGATATGGTATCCCTAGAATTATCGAAAGTGATAGGGGTACCCATTTTACAGGTGATGTCTTTCAAGGAATGTGTAAATTGATGGGAATTGATAGCAAGCTGCACACTCCATACCGTCCACAGGCGAGTGCGAAAGTGGAAAGAGTGAACAGCACTATTAAAAATAAACTGAGTAAAGTGATGGCAGAGACAGGATTGACATGGCCAGAAGCTTTACCCATTGTACTGTACAGCATCAGAACCACTCCCAGGTCCCCTCTTAATCTGTCTCCCTTTGAAATCTTGTTTGGTCGACAACCGCATGTTATGATTAACCCTCAGGATGATTTGAAGTGTAACAATGAAGTGACTGTAAAATACTTGATTAACATGAGTAAACAGTTAAGGAATCAAAATGATAATCTGAAGTTAGTGATTCCTGATTTACCAGATAGTAATTGTCATGACATTGAACCTGGGGATTATGTAATGATACGGAATTTTCTACGCTCAGGTTGCCTTATTGACAGATGGGAAGGACCATACCAGGTCTTATTGACTAGCACTACAGCATTGAAGGTTGCTGAGAGAGAGACTTGGGTTCATTCGTCCCACTGTAAGAAGGTTGCTGATCCAGAGAGGTCCCGTGATAAGGAACAGACGGTAGAGATGGACTTGCCCCAAGAGACTGTGATCCGGATTTTCCTGTTGACCATGATGTTGACCAGAGCAGTCTGTTCCGGCGAGAGTACCATGGAGGTCGAGAGAGGTTCTGGAATGGGTTCTGATGATAAAGATGGAGGCGTAGTTTTCCAAGAACAACTTAACCAACAAGTAAAGGCGAGTATCAGAAAACGATCCGATAGCATTGACCATAGAAGGAATTGTGAAGGATTGTTAGCTGAAGAAAACTGTATCTGTCGGCTCTGTAACAATGTCATTGAGGATGGGTGCATAAAGAAATGCCAATCCAGTTGTAATATCCATATGGACCGGCATCCATTGAGCGACTATCACTCCTTAGTGGGTAGTGTGTTAAATAAAACAGATTGTTGGGTATGCTCTCAAGTACCTCAAGGTCATAGCAAATCAGGGCTAGTACCATTTCCTTTAACGTTAGGGGAGGTACTTGAGTTAAGTGGTGGGAAACCGGTGGACAGGAGGTTTAATATCTCCAGCCCTCCTAGTTTGAAGCTCCACCAATACCATGTGGATAGGTCCCTATTATGTTTTAACATCTCCAATCCCCGAAAGCCGGGAAATTGGGAAGTGTCATGGAGTAATCAAACCATGACCTTTTCGCATAGAGCAGATAGAATGCCTACAGATACAGAGCTTATACGCCACATAGCCAGTAGAGGAAAATCTTTCCGATATAGGTATACCTTAGGAGATAGGATTACGAGAGTTGGAGAGGTATCACCAGGATACTGTGCACATATCGTACAACCTGATACGTGTACTAAGCAGATGGAAGAATTAGGGTTAGGAGATTTCACATGGAAGGTGTGTAATATGGTTATGTCCTACTCCGTCCCATATGTTCTCCCCGATGATGCATATTTCATATGCGGGAGAAAGGCATATAAGTGGCTTGCCCCAAACTCTGAAGGATTGTGTTATATTGGAAAAGTACTGCCTGAAGTAATGACTGTATCACATGATAAAATGAAAGACATACACCGTGTTGCCCAAACTCCTTATACTCACACCCATTACGAGCACGTAGTTAAACGGCACCTGATAGAAAGAACAGAGCACCCGGCCTCTGACATGATCCATGAATCCACCGGGATTCAGTTTCTAATCGCGTTAGACATCACTCGCACCACCAGAGGAGTGCTGAATTATAAATACATATCTGCACTTGCAAATTTGTTAGATAATATCACTGAAATGTATGATGACACGTTTAGGTATACTGGAAGAGAACTTCAAGCTTATAAAACAGAACTGGTACAGCATAGAATGGTTCTTAATTACCTCACAGCAGTGACAGGCGGATATTGTGTCACACTGGCAACACAATACGGCGTGAAATGTTGCACATATATTACGAATAGCACCGAGGACCCGGTCGAGGTCATAGACCAAAAGATGGACGATATTCTCCAACTGAAGTGGGAATTTCGCAGGAGACACAATCTCACTCTTGCTGCTGTAGGTAATGAGCTGACTGGTTGGGTGTCATGGTTGAACCCGCGAAATTGGTTCTCTGGTTTAGGAGAGTGGGCTCAAGGAGTCATAATGGATGTTGGGAAGTTTCTCCTATGTATCTTAGGTGTTGTCATATCAATTGGTTTGATATTTAGATGCGGTCAGGCTTTAATGAAGTGCAATCGTCGTACTAGGGTAATGAGTTTAAGGAGTGAGGAAACTGTAATTCCAATGGATTTGATTTATGACCCAAATGTAGAAACAATGATGTGATGAAAATGCGATTTCTACGGTCCGTTTCTTTCACCGGTTTTTCCGTTTTCTCCAAGGTAAAAAGACCCACTTGGACGAGGAATTTGATGAGCCGATATACAGACAACAGATGGATTAAAGAAGAAGTTTTGACAACCTGATACACAGATTTTTGATGAACTTTGCCATAGATCCCCAGTTTCCCTAGAAATTTTAAAATTACGCTAGCCCAACACTTTTGTAAATCTATGGACATTGACAGCTTTTGCTCGCACCTTATGGGCAAAAGCACAAAGAAGACTGCATTCAACAGACACCGAACAAGACTTCAATCGACGAATGTACATTTACCTGACATAGAGTACCACCGCATTTACCGTAATTATGTCTTTTCTTCATCTCTACAACCTTCAGGTAATTACACACATAGTATAGGGAATACAGGCACAGATATCAGCAATCACATATTCCCCCATTCATGTATCATCAACTAAAATGTGCTCCCCCATTTTGTTACAACCAAAAGCCGAAAAGAGCTCGGTAAAGTTTGACAGCCCATCCACAGACCCATACCACGGGATAAGAAGGAATTCAAATGTATACTTCGCAATACCTCGAAGCTTGATGTACCACACGTACGGCACGATGATACATGACCCCCCAAACATGGACTCATACACACATGCTTCTGCTATCTCACTAGGTCATACCCTCTTCACACCTTCTCCTCTCTCCTCCCTACCCAACCATGGAAATGTATTAACCCCTGACATACATTTTTCTCTTTTTGAAATGTTTTAGGAAGTGGCAGTTATTGTTGTCTGACAAAGGGTGGACTGTCAAAGTCAGAAAAATATCTCTATGCACACTACCATATTTGCACCTCACACAGGTCCGTGCTGCGCATGCGTACGCTCTCCCGTACGTGCGCATACTCACAGTCGCGGGCACCCGCAGGCGCACGGTATGCGTATTTACGGTAGAGTTTATGTGATCGTAGCGTGCGACTCAATCGTTACATATTTTCACTATATAATGTATTTTGTAGATCATGGTCCCTTTGATAGATTCTGAAAGTTTGGTTAATATAGCATGTTCCTGGACAGAGGGATCCCTCTTTGTATTGTACGAAGGGTCTAACAGGGGTCATACAGTGGTGTTTGGTACCCATCGGAAGAGTATTTAAATAGCAATATTCCGGTGTTGGTTTGGAGCGGATTAATCGCTCGTGCGAATAGTTATGGACATAAGAAGTTTATGTCCATTTACTATTATTTGCTCTTACTTAGTCATGCGGCGGGAAACCCAGTATCCCACCCACCTGAGCTGTTGGAAATAGTCACAGCCCACCTGTATGAATCAACCTATGACCTTTTGTTATAGTGCGAGGAGGAATTCCTGTGTCCAATGAACAATGAGTGTCACGATCCGGGTATCTGGACGCCATTACTTACCCTTCAGATGCCTCCTAAGGCGGGCTCAGCGTTCCAGGACCGGATTCCGCTGTTCCTGAGTTTCCACATACAGAGTGGTCTTTTCATCAGCCGCGGCCTCCGCTGTGCCCGCGTGGTTAAATGTGCATCTATCAGCCTGGCGTCTCCGGTGGCCGGCGCCGCCATTACTGTTTCCCAGACCACATGGATTACAAACCAAACTTCCCTCCAAGTGTCTGCATGGGCGCAGCCATCTTGGATTCTGTCATCTGATCATTTCCACCAATCTGCTGTCTGTGTTGTTGATTTGCATAATTGCCTAGCCAACCCCTTCCTTGCTGCAGGTATAAGTAAGCTGTACCTGAGCAAGGAAGACGTCAGTGCTTTGGTTGTCAAACCTAGTTCCTGTTTGTCTCTCTTCTATGATTGTCTTCCAGGTTCCAGCTCCTGTCTCAAGACTTCCACCATAGAGACCCGCACCAGCATTCCACCTGCGGTGTAGCCTGACTCTCCAATCCATTGTGGATTCATCTGTTTCCAGCTACAACACTACCTGCTTCCAGCCTCAGCTTCCTGCAGAGTACAGCTTCCCTTAAAGGGCCGGTGTCCTTTCTACACTTTACCACTCTCCACCGGAATTATTATTTCTCCGCTCTCAAGTTCTACATTTCAGTTCACATTTCATCGCTCCCAAAGTTCATTTATTATTTAACTGGTTCCAGCCAGTATCCACTCCGTGCTAACAACAGTCTGGTTCCAGCCAGTATCCACAGCAGCTGTTTTACCTTCAGCAACCCAGCTCTTCCTGGAACACCAGCTGGTATAATCCTGGGTTATCTCCATTGCTACAGCCGGGCCTGGTAAGGACTTTCCATCTAGAAGATCATAAGAACTATCTCACACTACCAGTGCCCTGTGGCTCCTGCCATGCTGTAGTACTCAGGAACTGTATTTATTCTTTGCTGACTTTTACGTTTTCTTTTATTGCTGCTGTGATGCGGAGTTGTCATAATAAACATCATTGACTTTTATCTAAGTTGTCGTGGTCACGCCTTCGGGCAGTTATTATTCATGTTACTTACATGTCCAGGGGTCTGATACAACCTCCCAGGTTCCGGTACATCTCAGCCCCTACAACTGAGGCTGCCTCCCGTCAGCTCAGGCCCTCAGTTGTGACAGTAAGCACTGACCTAATGAATCCAGCCGGAGACCAGGATCAAGCGGCCAGGCCGATGCAAGAACTGGCAGCCCGACTAGAACATCAGGAGGCTGCACAGGGCCACATCATCCGCTGTCTCCAGGATCTCTCTACTCGGCTGGATGGGATTCAGACAACTCTCCGTGGATCAGGCGCGTCTGGTGCGTCAACCACAGTGACTCCAGCTATAACCCCACCCACCTTACCCATTTCTGCTCCACGTCTTCATCTTCCAACGCCAGCAAAATTTGACGGATCTCCAAGATTCTGCAGGGGATTTCTCAACCAGTGTGAGATTCAGTTTGAGCTACAACCTGGCAATTTTCCCAGTGACCGTACAAAAATTGCCTACATTATTTCTCTTCTCAGTGGCTCAGCCCTTGATTGGGCATCACCGTTATGGGAGAGGTCCGACACCCTGCTATCTTCTTACACTGCATTTGTGTCAACATTCAGGCGCATCTTCGACGAGCCAGGCCGGGTAACTTCAGCTTCGTCTGAGATTCTCCGTTTACGCCAGGAATCACGTACTGTAGGACAATATCTTATACAGTTCCAGATCCTGGCATCTGAACTGGCATGGAACGACGAGGCCCTGTATGCTGCATTCTGGCATGGTTTATCCGAGCGTATTAAAGATGAGTTAGCTACCAGAGACTTACCCTCCAAGTTAGATGAGCTAATCTCACTTTGTACGAAAGTTGACTTGCGTTTCAGAGAGAGAGCAACTGAGCGTGGAAGATCATCTGCTCCAAAATCTTCTACTCCTCCTCCTCGCCAACTGTCACCAACTACAGATGAACCCATGCAAATTGGCCGTTCCCGTTTAACTCCTGCTGAGCGCCGAAGACGTCTCTCCGAGTTTCTCTGTCTGTATTGTGCAGCTCCGTCTCACACCATTAATGCCTGTCCCAAACGTCCGGGAAACTCCAAATCCTAGCTCGCCAAGGAGAGGGCCGGCTAGGAGTAATGATCTCCTCTCCATCTCCTCAAGATTGTAACCTCCCAGTCTCGCTTCAAGTTGCTCAACGTTATCAGAACGTCATTGCCCTCCTGGATTCCGGAGCAGCTGGGAACTTTATTACTGAAGCCTATGTTAAACGGTGGTCCCTACCCACCGAGAGACTTCCTTCGTCCTTTTCCTTAACTGCTGTGGATGGCAGTAAAATTTTTGATACAGTTATTTCTCTAAGGACTCTACCAGTTCGTCTGAGAGTGGGAGTTCTTCATTCCGAACTTATTTCATTTTTAGTGATTCCAAGAGCCACACATCCTGTGGTCCTGGGCCTTCCATGGCTCCGTCTTCACAATCCTACAATTGATTGGACGACTACGCAAATCCTGGCATGGGGTTCCTCCTGTACTAAGACATGTTTGTTTAAAGTGTTGCCTGTCTGTTCTTCCTCCCCCAGGTCGTCTGATGTTCCACCTCCTCCATATCAAGATTTCACGGATGTGTTCAGTAAAGCTTCTGCTGATATCCTTCCTCCTCATAGAGAATGGGACTGCCCGATTGATCTCGTTCCAGGGAAGGTTCCACCTCGAGGCCGAACTTATCCGTTGTCTCTCCCCGAGACACATTCTATGGAGGAATACATTAAAGAGAACCTAGCAAAGGGGTTCATTCGACCTTCTTCTTCTCCAGCCGGCGCAGGCTTCTTTTTTGTAAAGAAGAAAGATGGTGGTCTGCGGCCGTGCATCGACTACAGAGGTTTGAACGACATTACCATCAAGAACCGCTATCCTTTACCCCTGATTACTGAGCTCTTTGACAGAGTTAGCGGAGCTACCATCTTTACAAAGCTGGACCTGAGAGGTGCATACAATCTCATCCGGATCCGTGAGGGTGACGAGTGGAAGACCGCATTTAACACCCGTGACGGACATTATGAGTACCTCGTCATGCCCTTCGGATTGAGCAATGCTCCAGCTGTCTTCCAGCATTTCGTCAATGAGATCTTCAGAGACATTCTATACCGTCATGTCGTGGTCTATCTAGATGATATCCTCATTTTTGCCAACGATTTAGAGGAACATCGTTTCTGGGTAAAGGAGGTTCTGTCCCGTCTCCGTGTCAATCATCTCTACTGCAAATTAGAGAAATGCGTCTTTGAAGTCAAGTCCATTCCGTTTCTAGGGTACATTGTGTCCGGTTCCGGACTAGAGATGGATCCTGAGAAACTACAAGCAATCCAGAATTGGCCGGTACCCTTAACCCTCAAAGGGGTCCAGAGGTTCTTAGGGTTCGCCAATTATTACCGAAAGTTTATACGAGACTTTTCCACCATTGTGGCGCCTATTACTGCTTTCACCAAGAAGGGTGCTAACCCGTCCAAGTGGTCTGAAGAAGCCATGCAAGCTTTTCATCTTTTAAAACAGAGGTTCATCTCTGCACCTGTCCTGAAACAGCCTGACATCGACTCTCCTTTCATCTTAGAGGTGGATGCCTCCTCCGTTGGAGTAGGAGCGGTGTTATCTCAGAGGGCTAAAGATGGTCATTTACATCCTTGCAGTTTCTTCTCACGGAAGTTCTCCCCAGCGGAGCGCAACTATGCCATTGGCGACCAGGAGTTGCTAGCCATCAAGCTCGCTCTAGAGGAGTGGAGATATCTGTTGGAGGGAGCTTCTCATTCAATCACCATCCTTACAGACCACAAGAACCTTCTATATCTAAAAGGCGCACAATGTCTCAACCCTCGTCAGGCCAGATGGGCACTTTTCTTTTCCAGGTTCGACTTTAAACTCCAGTTCTGTCCGGGCTCTCAGAATCGCAAGGCCGATGCCCTTTCCCGCTCATGGGAGCAAGAAAATGAGTCAGAGTCTTCAGACAAGCATCCTATTATAAATCCGTTGGCATTCTCCACGGTAGGGATGGACTCTACGCCCCCATCAGGGAAAAGTTTTGTGAAGCCGACACTAAGGAAGAAGCTCATGCATTGGGCCCATGCTTCCCGTTTTGCCGGACATACAGGTATCCAAAAAACCCTGGAGTTTATCTCTAGGTCCTATTGGTGGCCAACTCTGAAAAAGGACGTTTTGGAGTTTATTGCATCTTGCCCAAAGTGTGCTCAACATAAAGTATCCCGCCAGTCGCCTGTGGGGCAACTGGTTCCACTATCTGTTCCCCGTCGACCATGGACCCATTTGTCGATGGATTTTATTACAGATTTGCCCATGTGCAACAAGTTCAATACCATCTGGGTGGTAGTTGACCGGTTCACCAAGATGGCACACTTCATTCCTCTCACCGGTCTTCCGTCAGCTTCCAAGTTGGCTCAAGTATTCATACAAGAGATCTTCCGACTCCACGGTCTTCCAGAAGAAATTATCTCAGATCGAGGAGTTCAATTCACAGCCAAATTCTGGCGAAGTTTATGTCAAGTCCTCCAAGTCAAGTTAAAGTTTTCCACGGCTTACCATCCTCAGACCAATGGTCAAACTGAGAGGGTGAATCAGGACTTGGAGGCCTTCCTCCGCATCTATGTGTCCTCCTCTCAAGATGACTGGGTTCAATTACTTCCCTGGGCCGAGTTCTGTCATAACAACCAGTATCATTCTTCATCTTCTTCAACACCATTCTTCACCAACTTTGGATTCCACCCTAAAGTCCCTGAGTTCCAACCGCTTCCAGCAACTTCTGTTCCCGCAGTGGATATCACCTTGCATCAGTTTGCCAATATCTGGAAGAGCGTACGATCAGCTCTGCTCAAGGCATCGTTCAGGTACAAGAAGTTTGCGGATAAGAAGCGTCGAGCAGTTCCTGCTCTCAAGGTGGGTGATCGGGTATGGTTATCCACGAAGAATTTGAGGTTAAGAGTTCCCAGTATGAAGTTTGCACCTCGCTACATCGGTCCTTTCAAAATTGATCAAGTCATCAATCCTGTTGCTTACAGACTCCAGTTACCTCCCTTCTTAAAAATACCCAGGACATTCCATGTTTCCCTGTTGAAACCGCTAATCTTGAATCGGTTTCATTCCTCACTTCCACCAACTCCGAAAGTCCAAACTCAACGAGGCGTTGAGTATGAAGTGGCCAAGATCCTGGACTCACGTCACCGTTACGGTCAACTTCAGTATCTCATTGACTGGAAGGGCTATGGTCCTGAAGAACGCTCTTGGACCAATGCCTCTGACGTCCATGCTCCTGCCTTGGTCCGAAATTTCCACGCAAAGTTTCCTTTAAAGCCTAAGAAGTGTCCTGGGGCCACTCCTAAAGAGGGGGGTGCTGTCACGATCCGGGTATCTGGACGCCATTACTTACCCTTCAGATGCCTCCTAAGGCGGGCTCAGCGTTCCAGGACCGGATTCCGCTGTTCCTGAGTTTCCACATACAGAGTGGTCTTTTCATCAGCCGCGGCCTCCGCTGTGCCCGCGTGGTTAAATGTGCATCTATCAGCCTGGCGTCTCCTGTCTCCGGTGGCCGGCGCCGCCATTACTGTTTCCCAGACCACATGGATTACAAACCAAACTTCCCTCCAAGTGTCTGCATGGGCGCAGCCATCTTGGATTCTGTCATCTGATCATTTCCACCAATCTGCTGTCTGTGTTGTTGATTTGCATAATTGCCTAGCCAACCCCTTCCTTGCTGCAGGTATAAGTAAGCTGTACCTGAGCAAGGAAGACGTCAGTGCTTTGGTTGTCAAACCTAGTTCCTGTTTGTCTCTCTTCTATGATTGTCTTCCAGGTTCCAGCTCCTGTCTCAAGACTTCCACCATAGAGACCCGCACCAGCATTCCACCTGCGGTGTAGCCTGACTCTCCAATCCATTGTGGATTCATCTGTTTCCAGCTACAACACTACCTGCTTCCAGCCTCAGCTTCCTGCAGAGTACAGCTTCCCTTAAAGGGCCGGTGTCCTTTCTACACTTTACCACTCTCCACCGGAATTATTATTTCTCCGCTCTCAAGTTCTACATTTCAGTTCACATTTCATCGCTCCCAAAGTTCATTTATTATTTAACTGGTTCCAGCCAGTATCCACTCCGTGCTAACAACAGTCTGGTTCCAGCCAGTATCCACAGCAGCTGTTTTACCTTCAGCAACCCAGCTCTTCCTGGAACACCAGCTGGTATAATCCTGGGTTATCTCCATTGCTACAGCCGGGCCTGGTAAGGACTTTCCATCTAGAAGATCATAAGAACTATCTCACACTACCAGTGCCCTGTGGCTCCTGCCATGCTGTAGTACTCAGGAACTGTATTTATTCTTTGCTGACTTTTACGTTTTCTTTTATTGCTGCTGTGATGCGGAGTTGTCATAATAAACATCATTGACTTTTATCTAAGTTGTCGTGGTCACGCCTTCGGGCAGTTATTATTCATGTTACTTACATGTCCAGGGGTCTGATACAACCTCCCAGGTTCCGGTACATCTCAGCCCCTACAACTGAGGCTGCCTCCCGTCAGCTCAGGCCCTCAGTTGTGACAATGAGATTGTAGGGACCATTGAATTGTATTGTGTATGGGGCATAAATAGACAAGCCGATCACATCCAGCACTCACTCTTCAACGGTTATCATTGCTGAAAATCGGGAGCTGGATGTCCAGAGGCGCATGCGATCGTTTCCCCTTGTGCGTAGGTGTTTCTCCGCAACCATATTGTTCTTACTGTTATTGTGGGCCATTTCTCTCTCTCTCTCTCTTCTCCTCTTTCTCTCTTATTTTCCCTTAAAACATAATTGTATTGTATTGTATTTCCTGTGTAGTTATCTGGTTAGGTAGTCTATGTTATATTGTAGTGTATGACTTGTATTGTGTTAATTCTTTTGCAAGTATATCATTCATAATATATATTTATTAGGCGTTGGACCCTAAGCCCAGGTATCTGTGTATTTCTTATAGGGGTATATGCAATTGCGGTCGAATTCCCGAAATTGTCGAATTTCGGGTCATTTTCGACCAAAAAAAAAAATCGCCTATGCAATTCAGTGCTTTCCGACCAAAAAACGGACTTTCAAAATTCGACTTTTTGAAATTCGACTTTTTGCAAATTCGACTTTTCTGCAATGATACAAGTGCTGCAATTCGACCAAAGCATATTCAATTCAAGTTTGGAAATTCGACAGCAGTGCTTTTAGACAGCAAATTCGTCATTTTCAATCCGCCACACTTTGGAGGGTGAAAACAAATAAAAAAATTTTAAACATGTTTTTTTTTGTGTTTTTTTGGGGGGGAATAGCAGATCTATTTATATTAGAAGGGATTAGGTACTTTTTTTTTTTTTTTTGGAGGCACAAATATTATTTATATATTTTTTAAAATATTATTATTATTTTTATGCTGGAACGGTGAAATCATAAAAAAAAATGGCGTGGGGTCCCCCCTCCAAAGCATAACCAGCCTCGGGCTCTTCGAGCTGGTCCTGGTTCTAAAAATGCGGGGGAAAAATTGACAGGGGATCCCCCGTATTTTTAAAACCAGCACCGGGCTCTGCGCCTGGTGCCAAAAATACGGGGGACAAAAAGAGTAGGGGTCCCCCGTATTTTTAACACCAGCATCGGGCTCCACTAGCTGGACAGATAATGCCACAGCCGGGGGTCACTTTTATGCCGTGCCCTGCGGCCGTGGCATTAAATATCCAACTAGTCACCCCTGGCCGGGGTACCCTGGGGGAGTGGGGACCCCTTCAATCAAGGGGTCCCCCCCCCCAGCCACCCAAGGGCCAGGGGTGAAGCCCGAGGCTGTCCCCCCCCATCCAATGGGCTGCGGATGGGGGGGCTGATAGCCTTTTGTGATAATAAAAAGATATTGTTTTTTCCAGTAGTACTACAAGTCCCAGCAAGCCTCCCCCGCAAGCTGGTACTTGGAGAACCACAAGTACCAGCATGCGGGAGAAAAACGGGCCCGCTGGTACCTGTAGTACTACTGGGAAAAAAATACCCAAATAAAAACAGGACACACACACCGTCGACAGTAAAACTTTATTTCATACGTCGACACACACATACTTACCTATGTTCACACGCCGACATCGGTCCTCTTCTCCATGTGGAATCCACGGATACCTGAAAAGAAAAGATCAATATACTCACCTCAGCCATGGTCCAGAGATAAATCCACGTACTTGGCAAAAAAACAAACCGAACACCCGCTCCATGCCGGACTGAAAGGGGTCCCATGCTGACACATGGGACACCTTTCCACGAATGAGACCTGTCAGTGACAGCTGTCACAGAAAGGTCTCTAAGCCAATCAGGAAGCGCAACTTCGTTGCGCTCACCTGATTGGCTGTTCGCTGTCTGTACTGTGACAGCACATCGCAAAGCCGCTCCATTACTTTCAATGGTGGGAACTTAGCGGCTAGCGGTAAGGTCACCCGCCGGTCAGCGGCTGACCGGCGGGTGACCCCACCGCTACCCGCAAAGTTCCCACCATTGAAAGTAATGGAGCGGCTTTGCGATGTGCTGTCACAGTACAGACAGCGCACAGCCAATCAGGTGAGCGCCACGGAAGTAGCGCTTCCTGATTGGCTGAAGGGACGTCAGTGACAGGAGTCACGTGATGTCCCGGCATTCGGGAGAAAGGGGTCTGATGTGAAAACATTGGACCCCTTTCTAGTCCGGTATGGAGCGGGTTTTTGCGTGTTTTTTTTTTTAAACAAGTACGTGGATTTTACTCTCTGGACGTGGATTTATCTCTGGACGCTGGAAGGTGAGTATAATTTTTTCACAGGTACCCTCGGATCGTCGGAGACCGTGGCAGTCGGCGTGTCAACATAGGTAAGTATGTGTGTGTCGGTAGTGTGTAATAAAGTTTTACTATCAAGGTGTGTGTGTCCTGTTTTTATTTGGGTATTTTTTTCCCAGTAGTACTACAGGTACCAGCGGACCCGTTTTTCTCCCGCATGCTGGTACTTGTGGTTCTCCAAGTACCAGCTTGCGGGGGAGGCTTGCTGGGACTTGTAGTACTACTGGAAAAAACAATATCTTTTTATTATCACAAAAGGCTATCAGCCCCCCCCATCCGCAGCCCATTGGATGGGGGGGGACAGCCTCGGGCTTCACCCCTGGCCCTTGGGTGGCTGGGGGGGGGGACCCCTTGATTGAAGGGGTCCCCACTCCCCCAGGGTACCCCGGCCAGGGGTGACTAGTTGGATATTTAATGCCATGGCCGCAGGGCACGGCATAAAAGTGACCCCCGGCTGTGGCATTATCTGTCCAGCTAGTGGAGCCCGATGCTGGTGTTAAAAATACGGGGGACCCCTACTCTTTTTGTCCCCCGTATTTTTGGCACCAGCACCAGGCGCAGAGCCCGGTGCTGGTTTTAAAAATACGGGGGATCCCTGGCCAATTTTTCCCCTGCATTTTTAGAACCAGGACCAGCTCGATGAGCCCGAGGCTGGTTATGCTTTGGAGGGGGGACCCCACGCCATTTTTTTTTCGGGTTTTTCACGTTTTTTTACCGTTTTTTAAAATCGCGGCAAAATCCGCCAAATCGGCCGATTTTCGCCCGCGACTCTGGCGAATCCGTTTTTCATTGAATATGGTGAATTCCGGAAGCCACCTTCCGGGATTCACCTGTCGAATTGAGTCGAATTAAAAAACGGCGAAAATTGCCGCGAATTCGACCGCAATTGCATATACCCCATAGTGTTTAGTATTCTCAGAGCGTCGGTGACGCTCAAACAGCTTTTGAGTTAATAAGGTTATACTGTGTTGCATTTACACTCTATCATTACACTAAGGTTTTACTGCACAATACACTGTTTATGGTTTAGATACAAAGGTTTAACATTGTTAGCGTCAGCGCCGCTGGTGATCTCCTCTTGGTCCCGAGCGTCCGCTAGGCTATAGCGAATCATTACGTTAGTCAGCAGCCAATAGCGTGCCTGCCCGTGATCTCTTGGCCGTGAGCGAACGTGACGCTTGAGCGTCTCGACTACGGCTAAGCGATTGCTACGTAATGTGCGTACCCTTACGGTACTCCTTACGTAAATAGCGTACAGTGTTCTTAGACCTCATAAAGGGTTTTATATAAGATAAATATTCTGCTTTATCAATAGAAAGATTGCATGTTCCTGCGTATAGTTATGTGCAGAAGTAGAATATAGATATAAACTGTATTTACTGTATATTATGTATGCGGCGGGAATCCAGAGGAGACCACCCACAAGAGCAGTTGGGAAAGACATCGCCCACCTTTTCAAATCAACCTATGACCTCTCCTGTAATGTAAAGATGCATCTCTGTGTCCAATAGACAAAGGGATTACAGTAACCATTGTATTGTATATGGAAGTTGTGTATAAAAAGCCTGTTGTTGCCTGGCCGGTCGGGAGACTCTGAACGCTATCTACCTGATGAGCGGAGGACTGGTCCAGGTTGCGCAAGCGAACATTCTCACGTATGTACATTGACTGTAGCCATTATTCTGTTGTAGATTTATCTTGTTAGCCTTGTAGTGTATACTGTATATTGTATACTGTTATCCCCTTTCAATTAATCCACTGTGGTGTTAGAACCCAGCGGTTAACTACAAATCGGTGTTGTGTCCTCATTTCCCTGCTAGGGTTTAAAGTGTATTTAACTGTATAAGGTTTAAGAGTGTATTGATAAGGTGTGTACGCATAGCGGGTACTTTATACCGTCAGCGCTGCGTAAGGTTTAAGGTGTAACATCATTACAGTGCTTTGCGGCACATGGTTTAGAGTGTAAGAATAACATTGCATTGTATTACGAATAAGGTTTAAAGTTTATTAAAAGTGTGTGCGCGCGCTGTGCGTACTCTGTACACCCAGCGCGGCGTGTGTACGCCAAGTACGTACAACGTATGGGACTCTGTACGCAAATAACGTACAAAGTGCGTAGCGTGTGTAATAAGTCTAGCGGCCGCAGCGGCTCAATGGTAAAAGTGTGTTTAAAGGTATAGCTTTATGGTTTAAGATAATATCGACATTATCAAACGTGATGCTGAAATAATGGCAAGGTGTAATAATATCCCCTAGCAGCCTACCTCCGTTGTTTCACCCGCGTGGTCAGTTTACGCCTGCGAGACTATGGTTTCTTGGGCCCACGGCAGCCGCGTTTGAAGGGCGGATTATTTCTGCCCAACTCCGATGCCCCCAGGTCTTAATGTGAGACAAGGCGTAAACCGAAACGGGATGATAACAAGGGGACCTCTAACTAAACCAAACAGAGAGCTAGAGGCTACAAAGAGACCTAAAACTAAACGTATTTGCGGCACAGCCACCAGGATAAACAACAAAGGAAATGCTGTCCATACGCCGACACAATACTGTTGTGTACCGGCAGTGACAGCATATGCAGAACCCTCTTCAAAACACCAGTAACAAATATAACTAAAGAATACAGCGGCCTAGGCCGACGGACGCGGCAAAGCAAAACTGGTACAAATACTGGCAAACGGACAGGAACCCCCAATGTAGCAGACACCGGCTCTCAGAACCAGAGGACAGGCAGAATCCCAAACGACAGACCGGTGGACACCAAGAAGCCACAGGACTTCTGGACAGGAACGCTTCACGGCAGGACACTGGAAGCAGCTAGACAGAAGCTCAGAAACTCAGGAACTGGCAGGAACTAGCTCAGAACTATCACCGGCGTCTGTGTATTGCACTGAGCCAGAATATAACAGAGAGCCCTAATTAATTATGTTGTGCAGCTGCCCTGTTGCACGACTCCAAACTGACAAGATGCAATTAACAGACAGGTGAGGCCAAACACATGGAAACAGGCTGCAATTACACAGACTCACCACCGGCAGCAAACAGAGTCTTCTAAACCAGAGCAAAGGGAAATCCTGGCCTGCAAGAGAACATAAAATACATAAACGGAAAACAGGAATGAACCACTACCTGTGGTTGATAACAGTACCCTCTCCTTAAGGGTGGGCTCCGAACACCCCATGACACCCACGGGGAAGAGAAACAGAAGTATAACATAAAATACATAACCAAAATGCAAAACAGGAATGAGCCACAGCCGTGGCTCATAACAGTGACACATTATGACACACACCGCAATGTCTGTGCTACATTATGCCACACCGTAATGCCTATTACACATTAAGTCCTACAGTAAGTCTTCTAAATACTTTTAAATTACCTGCTCGTTGCCAGAGGTTTCATGCTCTTGGTTCCATGCACGGTGCCAGGGGTTTTCATGCTCAGGGTGTCATGCTCGTTGCCAGGGGTTTCATGCACTGGGTGTCATGCTCGTTGCTAGGGGGTAGTGCTTGTTGCTAGGGCTGTGCTCCCAGTGCCACATATGCCCCCAGTGCCAGATATTCCCCCACAGTGCCAGGTACTCACATGCCCCAGTGCCAAATATAGCCCCCCCCCATGTGCCAGGTACACATATACCCCCCAGCACCACATATGCCCCCAGTGCCAGATATTCCCCCACAGTGCCAAGTACTCACATGCCCCCAGTGCCAAATATAGCCCCCCCATGTGCCAGGTACACGTATACCCCCCCAGTGCCACATATGCCCCCAGTGCCAGATACTCCTCCACAGTGCAAAGTACTCACATGCCCCAGTGCCAAACATAGCCCCCCCCCATGTGCCAGGTACACATATACCCCCCAGCACCACATATGCCCCCAGTGCCAGATATTCCCCCACAGTGCCAAGTACTCACATGCCCCCAGTGCCAAATATAGCCCCCCCATGTGCCAGGTACACGTATACCCCCCCCAGTGCCACATATGCCCCCAGTGCCAGATACTCCCCCACAGTGCCAAGTACTCACATGCCCCAGTGCCAAACATAGCCCCCCCCATGTGCCAGGTACACATATACCCCCCCAGTGCCACATATGCCCCCTCAGTGCCACATAAGCCCCCTCCCCCTGTGCCGCATATGCCCCCCCAGCGCTCCCCCGCTGTTTTGTGATGGAGGGCACAGCGCGCGCCTCTCCTGTGTCCCTCCTGGGCCTCCGGCGGGTCTGTTAAAGGAAGTGCCGGTTCGTGAGCCAATCAGAGCTCACGAACGGCACTTCCTTTATTAGACCCGCCGGAGACCCAGGAGGGACACAGGAGAGGCGCGCGCTGTGCCCTCCGTGTCCCTCCTTACTGCAGCGGAGGGTTAGTGAGAGCAGACTGACATGCGGACGCTCATGCGATGCCGACAGTGATCCCCACAGCTGTTTGTGACAGAGCAATCACGCATGTCGACATATGTTGACTAAAAAGCTATAGTGGGTATATCTGACAGGGAACACACAGAGATATATGCACAACAATAATGATTACACGCCCATTATCCAAAATAGTGCTATATTTCCTTCTATATAGCACTAAAACACCGTGCCTCCCCTCATCTGTACTATATACATGCTTTTAACGGGGACATGGAGAAAATGGCGCTGAATCTTTGTGTGAGGGCAAAGCCCTGCCCCTTCTCGGCGCGCTTCAGCCCCTCTATTAAAATACTTTTTTATGCTGGGGGGGGTCCGTATACAGTGCCGACGCACTGTATACATGTTTTATCACACACACAGAGGTTTATATTGCTGCCCAGGGCGCACCCCCCCCCCCCGCGCACCCTTGCAAAGCCATTGGTGTGTGGGAGCAATGCGCGCAGCGCGGCCGCTGCCTTATACTGGTGGGGGTTCGTGCACGGTGCCCGGGCACCGAATATGCATGTTTTGCCAGCGGATTTGACCCTCAGTAACTTGCTGCCCGGGGCGCTCCCCCCCAGCGCCCTGCACCCTGTGAGTGCCGTTGGTGTGTGGGAGCTTGGAGCGCAGCGCGACCGCCACACTGTACCTCCGTTACTGAAGTCTTCTGCCGTCACTGAAGTCTTCTGTTCTTCACATACTCACCCGGCTTCTGTCTTCTGGCTTCTGTGAGGGGGGTGACGGCGCGGCTCCGGGAACAAGCAGCTAGGCGAACCAAGTGATCGAACCCTCTGGAGCTAATGGTGTCCAGTAGCCTAAGAAGCAAAGCCCTTAACTAAGAAGAAGTAGGTCTGACTTCTCTCCCCTCAGTCCCACGATGCAGGGAGCCTGTAGCCAGCAGGTCTCCCTGAAAATAAAAAACCTAACAATAAAGTCTTTAGAGAAACTCTGTAGAGCTCCCCTAGTGTGTGTCCAGTCACTCCTGGGTACAGAGTCTAACTGAGGTCTGGAGGAGGGGCATAGAGGGAGGAGCCAGTTCACACCCATTCAAAGTCTTATAGTGTGCCCATGTCTCCTGCGGATCCCGTCTATACCCCATGGTCCTTACAGAGTCCCAAGCATCCTCTAGGACGTTTGAGAAAAGGGGACGCTGTCTGCCGTAATGTGTAAAAAAGGGGATGCTGTCTGAAGTAATGTATAAAAAGGGGACTCTGTCTGCCGTAATGTGTAAAAAAGGGGATGCTGTCTGTCGTAATGTGTAAAAAGAGGACGCTGTCTGCCATAATGTGTAAAAAGGGGGCGCTGTCTGCTGTAATGTGTAAAAAGAGGAATCTGTCCGCCGTAATGTAGTGGTGCTACTGTGCAGCGTAATTTGAATAATGGAGACTACTGTGCACCGTAATATGAATTGATATTATTTTGTGGCCACACCCCTTCCCCATGAAGCCACGTCCCGAGATTTTTTGCGTGCGCCTGCGGCGCGCACTGCCCCTATTTTACATTGAGGGGGGGGGGGGCGCCAATGCCATTTCTTGCACATAGCACTAAAATGTCTAGTTACGGCACTGTTGCTAGGTATCCATTTCCCTGGCCCTGAGCAGGTCCCCCTCACCAGATCCTCTCCAGGGGTGAGGGGGTGGACTTGGACGGGATGAGGGGGGGGGGGGGGCAAAGCATTTTGTTGCACCTGGGCCCACCACTCGCTAGTTCCGCCACTGGTTACATCAGATTATATTACACACAGCCTCCATTCCCACACGTTACCCTCAACACCACCAAGTTACCTTGATACTTCCTGTAATGGCTGACCCCGGGACAGTGTAGGAGTCAGTGCAGAGACCCCCAGTGAGAGGCGAGGAGCAAGAGGAGGAAGCTGCTGCTGGGCTGATCCACAGATGCTGCTGCCCTGAGTGTGGTGGGAGGAGCCAGCCACAGAGAAGCAGCGCCCTGCTGCAGTGTGTATGATGGCCACTCCTACACACAACCCTGCGGTGGCCAGCCAGGCTTGAATTTTCCCATGCTGGCCCTGCCCGTCGGCCTCTCTGGACTTGCGCATGTGCAGTCCACATTTAAAAAGGGCCTTTAAAAACCGGGAGGGCTGTCAAGGATTCCGTGGCAACGGGAGGCTTATCTAAATATCGGGAGCCTCCCGCTGAATGCAGGAGGGTAGGCAAGCCTGCTCTGCACATGTTACATGTGCCTCACCTGCACTGCAAATGGTTTTGCTCATTAGTGTGCTTTTTGTGGTTTGCTAACAAACCTGAATAAGGTCCATTGCTTGTATCTATACCTTGCAAAGTTTTAATATTCCATGATCTATCCATGGAACAGGTATAGAAATACTAATGTCACAAGCAAGAACATAGTTGTGACAAGTATACTACATAGAAATTCTGCAGTCTTAAGACAGTATTTCAATTCCCTGAAGGCAATTATTGCTCAGCGAGACATTTTTTGCCTGCATGTATCGTATTTAGTCTAATTTTGTGGCAATTTAAGTATATTGTTTTTCTGAATGGTTTTATAAATATGCCCAACTGTGTCAATCTAATAAAGCTCAGCAGCTGCTGGATGAGGTACTGTTCTTTACAATACAACTAAGGAACAGCTGGTTCCTGTTGCTGTTGGAGCACTTCATACCACTACAACTTCTACTTTTATCACACAGTTGGCCAGTCATTATAACATTAACAGCCTAATTAGCACATAGCCTAAATGTGCTATAAGTCTGATAGTGCTGGTATCATGCATAGTTAGGCCATCAATCTGCAAGCAGTTTAGTCTATGACGTAATTTAATTGATTATAATCTTGTGATGGCTTTTTTACGTTACTATAGCAACTCTAGGTAACCTTTACTACTATAAGACTTCATTATATTTCACTTTCTTAAGAAAAGCTATTTCATATGATATGTAATAATATCATGAAACCTATTAAAACCTTAGATCTTGCAGCCTGCCTTTGCCCTTAGTTCCCAGTAGAAGAGTCCTGTCTATCACCTCCCACTAGTTGAACTGATGACTGTTCATGTCCTGTTTTGGGATGGGGTGTGTGTAGGGATCAGGTGTCCTTTGCATTCACACTGCTGAACTCTGAATTAGGCTTTTTTTTGTCAGTGAACAGGGAAAGAGAGGGAGTGAAGAGGTGAGTGTGGGAGAGAGAGAGAGAGAGAGTGAGTAGGGAGGGGGCAGAAGGAAAGACAGGCAGACAGCAAGGGCAAAGAGCCAGGGACAGGAATACAGGGACAAAAGAACGAGTCTACATTTAGCATAATAATAATAATTATACAGGGATTAAGTAGCTGGTGAGAGGTACACACGTAAATAAAATAAGAGCTGAGACAACAGGGAATGTATTTACATAACTAAAATAATATGTACTAAAATAATAGCTCTGTATATGCTACAAGTGTCAGTGCAAAATAATACAATAAAGAAAGCGAAAGAAGAATACAATAGGGTAAGGCAAAATTTACAGGGATTTGCAGAAATGCGTAATGCAAAGTATACATGAGCACAGAACATTAGCTAGACTGGATTAGGGATAAATATACATCCAAAAGGCTATAAGGAAACCATACTGCACCAACAGACTGAATATCAAGAGGAACTGCACCATACAATCATTTGGGAACTAGCATCACTTTGTTTGGATACTTGGATTCCATTTGACTACCCTGCAAAACCGTGATTTAAGAGCATGTCTACAGCAGTGTCCTCTACGACGATGGACAGAGAAGGGGGGCGCACAGGCTGGGCCTTCAAGGTAGCACGAGGGGTGTACATTATGGCAGGTGTGGTTTTTATTCACTGTGAAGGAGGTAAATACTGACCTCTCCCCCATTCACTAGAACCCACTGACAGGTGTACGCTGGAAGCGACTGGAGGAGCCATTAGGATTTATTAAACTGCTGGAATGGGTAAGCAAAGCTCACATGATTACTTTGCCTTTTAGTTCATGAGGGGTATAGTAATGTCACTCACAGTACAAAACTGGGATTTTATGTAAATATATATTAATGTACTCATAGCAGTGTTGAATTTTTTTCCGTCTTGAATTGTATGCTTATGTTTTTTTGTTTTGTTTTGTTTTTTATTTAACCTAACCTGATTGGAGGTTATGGAAGTTATGCTGTTATATACCTCACATATATATCTCATAGTAGCATTTCATTCATTTTAACTCTAGCTTGGTAATCACTTACATAACAATATTACCACAGGGGTGTATATTTTAAAATGTCATCACTTTTTTTAATTTAATGTCCATTCTTGTTAATGAAGTGTAGTTAATTACCCTCCAGCACTTTTCCTTTTTACTCTCTGTACGGATAAATATATGTTAATGAACCCACAAAAGGATATGCATGTTTGCTGTCCTCTGATGGCTCCTTCTAGACTCTAATGGCTACAATGACTACAGAGATGTTGGCTACATATGTTGCATGCCTACATATTTTAATGCCACGATTGGCCATGAATATAATCCTTTTCTATGTTGTCTTTAAAATCACTTTTCTATCCCACAACTTTTGTATACTGTATCCCCTGCCCCCTACTTGGATTGCTCTGGATGTCCCTCACAAATAGCTGCTCTCACATTTCACTTCAGTTTAGGAATCTCTCCCAGTCAGTAACCTTTCCACCATCTTCATACTCCACATGCTTGGGATCATTCAGCACACAACCTGTGCCAAGGAGTGTTCAGGTTTCAGACATACATATTATGTTGTACATGCAGTCACCGTTCTATGTGTAGATGAGTACACTAGGCCGTCTTATTAACATTTAAATGAAAAGTAATTTTCACCTCTATTTAGTATCTTTAAAGGCCCAAATGTATTTAGCCTTAAAAAGTGATTAAGTGGAGAGTGTTAAAGTTCCAGCCAATCAGCTTCTTAGCTGCCATTTTACAGGATGTGTTTGAAAAATGACAGGAGCTGATTTGTTGGTACTTTATCACGCTTTATCACTCTCCACTTTATTACTTTTTAAGGCTTAATACATTGAAATGTCTCCATATACATTTAAATGTTAGGGTCTCCTGCCCTGTGCTGCCACGTCGTCATGGCAACCGGGAGACAAGTGCTAGTGGAGTAACCTGAGCGCAGCTGATACTCCGGTTCGGGTCTTTTGCTGTGCAGTGGTTATAGGCTCTGTGCACGGCAGGGGATCCGGTGCTGGTTTTTGTGCTCACAGTCTGTGAGGTCTGAGTGGGGCGTGGACAGCACCTGCTTTATAAGGCCTCTTTTCAGGGTAAGCAGATGCTGCTGAATCTTTGTTGGTTAGTCAGTTCATGAACGTTAGCCAGTACTGTGTAGCTTTGTATTTGTTTGTTGCTTACTGCAAATAGGCCTGGGAATTTGGTATTACACTCTGCCAATCCAGACCTAGCAGTAAGACTGGAGTCAGTCGTTTAGCTTGCTGGGGTTCTGTTACTACTCTGTGAACTTAGCAAGTTTGCGGCTGTATTCTAAGACTTGCCTGTCTAATCCTGTCTCACTGTGCTAGGTGTCAGGGGTCAGTTTAGTGGCAGTAAGCTAAAACCTGTGCACTGCAAGTGAGAATTTGGATTGTGGAGATTCTCCTTGTGTCTATCATTCCATCTCTGACCAAGGAGTTTACTGCCACACCTGTTGGTAACCCTTTAGGGTTTTGCTGTTGCCCTTAGCAACAGCATTTCGGGTACTCTACGTATTAAAACACAACATCTTGCTTTTTCCATCTTAGCAGTTCTAATACAAGGGAGATACCCAGTTCCTTAGCCTCTGGGCTTCTCTGTTCACTTTGTGTGTATTTTGTTACCCTATCACCTTCTGTGTACGTTATGTCATATCCCCCAGTTTGTCTGTGAGTCCATCTGTTTTGCATAACAGTTCAAACACCAGTACATTCCTGCAGACACTGGAGTGCATAACAGTTCTGACACCAGTACTTTCCTGCTGGCACTGGTGTGCATAACATATTCAGCAGCCTAATACTCCTGTTGAAATTTTGTGGGAATATGGAGCATACCCCTCAAAATACGTTGCAACAGGTGGTCGATCAGGTGCAGGTCCTGACTCGACAATTTAATGATTTGTCCATTAAAATGCACACCTCCCAGGCTGCTGGCAGAGCTCCCGCAGCAGCAGCACCTGCAGGGGTTAAGGAGCCGAAAGTAAATCTCCCGGATCGTTTTTCTGGAGATCGCTCGCAGTTCTTTTGTTTCAAGGAGAGCTGCAAGCTATACTTCCGGCTTAGGCCTCAGTCTTCTGGGTCGGAGATTCAGCGGGTGGGCATAGTGATTTCCTTGCTACAAGGAGACCCACAGGTCTGGGCATATGGGTTGCAGCCTGACTGTCCGTCGCTTAAAAGTGTTGATGCTTTTTTTACGGCACTGGGCATGTTGTATGATGACCCTGACAAGACGGCCTCAGCCGAGGCTCAGATTTCGATCCTTAAGCAAGGGCGCAGGCCAGTTGAGGTTTACTGTACGGAGTTTCGGAGGTTGGCCCATGATACCCAGTGGAATGACCCAGCCCTGAGACACCAGTACCGAAGAGGTCTTTCTAACCAGATAAAGGACCAACTGGTACAATATCCCTTGCCTGATAGCTTGGATCAGCTCATGCAGTTATCCATCCGGGTGGATAGACGGCTGAGAGAGCGTAGGCTTGAAAGGGAGACTGAGATTTCCTTCCTTCCCAAGGGAACCTCAGACTCTGAGGAATTTTCTGAGGAGCCTATGCAGATTGGGGCTACCCGCCTCTCCTCGCGTGAGAAGACGCGGAGGAGACAGCAGGGGTTGTGTTTGTACTGTGGGAATAAAGGTCATGTGGTAGTATCATGCCCAGAAAAGCCGGAAAACTTCAGGGCCTGAGGGTGATGGGAAATATCCTGTCAGGCCAGAAGTCAGAATTTCCCAAGAAGACTTTTATCATTCCGGTGACCTTGAAGATCCTCGGTCAAACTGTCAAGACTGAGGCCTTTGTGGACAGTGGGGCCGACGGGGTTTTTATGGACCGCCAATTCGCCCTGAAACACTCTGTTCCCTTAGTACCCTTGGCATCGTAAATTGAGATTTGTGGGTTAAACGGGGAACCATTATCCCAAGGTAAAATTACCTCTTGCACTAGCCAGATTTCTTTGTTTATTGGAGCCACACACTCTGAAAAATTGTCCTTTTATGTGACTGTCTGTACTTTTGCCCCATTGGTGTTGGGGTTACCCTGGTTAAGGGCCCACAATCCTCAATTTGACTGGGTCTCTGGGGAGATTCTTAGTTGGGGTACTGATTGTTTCAGGAGTTGCTTGAGCCTTCCAGTCAGGCTCTCGCAGCTAAGTTTGCCAGGATTGCCAGGGTGTTATGCAGATTTTGCGGACGTGTTCTCCAAAAAAGTTGCAGAGGTACTACCTCCCCATCGCCCCTATGACTGTGCCATTGATTTGTTGCCAAATGCTAAGCTTCCCAAGAGCAGGTTGTACTCCCTGTCACGTCCTGAGACTCAGGCTATGGCAGAGTACATTCAGGAGAACTTGGCTAAGGGATTTATCAGACCTTCACAGTCTCCAGTTGGGTCGGGGTTCTTCTTCGTGGGTAAAAAGGACGGTTCGTTGCGACCCTGCATCGACTTCAGGGAATTGAACCGTATCACGATTAAAAACTCATACCCACTGCCTCTCATTTCGGTCTTGTTTGACCAGCTTCGTACTGCCACCATTTTTTCTAAGATTGACCTACGTGGTGCGTACAATCTAATCCGAATAAGAGAGGGGGATGAATGGAAGACTGCCTTTAATACCCACTCAGGGCATTATGAATATTTGGTGATGCCTTTTGGGCTCTGTAATGCCCCGGCAGTCTTCCAGGATTTCATGAATGATGTGCTCAGGGAATATTTGGATAGATTCTTAGTTGTATACTTAGATGACATCCTAATCTTCTCCCATTCCCTGGAGGAACATCGGAAGCATGTACGCTTAGTCCTCCAGAAACTCAGAGACCACCGGCTTGGGGCAAAGCTGGAGAAGTGCGAATTTGAAGTTCAGCAAATCGCATTTCTAGGATATATTATCTCCCCAGAAGGTTTCCGAATGGAGGGTTCCAAGGTACAGGCAGTCCTGGATTGGGTGCAGCCCACTAGTTTGAAGGCGCTTCAGCGTTTCCTGGGCTTTGCGAATTTTTATAGACGATTTATCGCTGGATTTTCGTCTATAGTGGCGCCCTTGGTGGCACTCACTAAGAAAGGGGCGGATGTTGCTCACTGGTCTTGTGAGGCTAAAGCGGCTTTTGCCCGTCTCAAAAGGGCATTTGTTTCGGCCAAGGTGCTGCGACACCCAGATCCAGAGCGTCCTTTTGTGGTGGAGGTGGATGCCTCTGAGATGGGTATTGGGGCAGTGCTTTCTCAGATGGGAGTGTCTGATAATCGCCTTCATCCCTGTGCTTACTTTTCCCGTAAATTTTCGCCTGCCGAGATGAATTATGACGTGGGTAACCGGGAATTGTTGGCTATTAAGGATGCACTCGAGGAGTGGAGACACTGGCTTGAGGGGGCTAAGTTTGTGGTCTCAATTCTCACTGACCATAAGAATCTGGCATATTTAGAGTCAGCGAAGCGTCTCAATGCCAGGCAGGCACGATGGGCTTTGTTTTTTGCTCGCTTTAATTTCTTGATAACATATCGCCCTGGGTCAAAAAACATCAAGGCTGATGCGCTCTCGCGGAGTTTTGCTCCAATCCAGGAGACCACCGAGGAGCCGTTGCCCATTGTTTCCCCATCATGTATTAAAGTGGGCATTACCCAGGACCTCTTATCATTAGTCCTTAGAGCACAGGAGCAGGCTCCTCCAGACCTTCCGGTAGGTCTTTTGTTTGTGCCTCCTAGGTTAAGACAGCGAGTGTTCCTGGAATTCCATGCCAAGAAGTCGGCAGGTCACCCGGGTATTGCCAGAACTCGGGAGTTGCTATCTAGGGCGGTGTGGTGGCCCTCGGTGGCTAAGGATGTGGATCAGTGGGTTCGGGCATGTGACATCTGTGCCCGAAATAAGACTCCTAGAGGGGTTCCTGTTGGCCCATTACATCCACTCTCTATCCCATCTAAGCCATGGACCCACATTTCAATGGATTTTGTGGTGGACTTGCCCAAATCCTCGGGGATGACAGCCATCTGGGTTGTCGTTGACAGGTTTTCGAAGATGGCGCACTTCGTTCCACTGGTTGGGCTGCCATCAGCCAGACGCCTGTCTGAATTATTTATGCTGCATGTTGTGCGTCTCCACGGGTTGCCACTTGATGTGGTCTCTGACCGCGGATCCCAGTTTGTGGCCAAATTCTGGAGGGCATTTTGTTCCGATCTCCAGATTTCTGTCAGCTTGTCGTCAGGCTACCATCCGCAGTCTAATGGGCAGACTGAAAGGGTGAACCAGTCCTTGGAGCAGTTCCTCAGGTGTTATGTCTCCAAGTGTCAGACTGACTGGGTTGCTCATCTGTCCATGGCGGAGTTTGCCTATAACAACGCGGCTCACTCTGCTACAGGGATCTCTCCCTTCCTTTGTGTGTATGGGCATTATCCTAAGGCCAATTCTTTTGACCCCGTGGACTCCACGCCTGGTGGTTCCTCTGTGGTTTCGGTCCTTAGAGGTATTTGGCGGAAAGTGAAGAAAGCCCTTGTGTCTGTGTCATTAGTGACCAAAAGGGTTTTTGATAAGCGGAAAAGACCCTGCAGCTTCAAATTAGGAGACTTCGTCTGGTTGTCTACCAAGAATTTGAAGTTGAGACAGCCATCTCATAAGTTAGGGCCCCGGTTCATCGGCCCTTATAAGATCACCAGGGTTATCAATCCGGTGGCATTTCAGTTAGATCTGCCCCGTTCTTTGGGTATCAATAAAACATTTCATTGTTCCCTTTTAAAACGGGCGATTAGTAATCCTTCTACCAGTGGAAGACCTTCCCCTCTTCTGATACGTGGCCAGAGGGAGTTTGTTGTTGAAAGGATTCTTGACTCCAAGGTGGTTCGGGGTCGGCTGTCATTTTTGGTGCACTGGAAGGGGTATGGCCCGGAGGAGCGGTCGTGGGTGCGCAGTTGTGATCTTCATGCCCCCAGACTGATACGCTCTTTCTTCTCGCAGTTCCCCGATAAACCCGGTGGTAGGGGTTCTTTGACCCCTCGTCAGAGGGGGGGTACTGTTAGGGTCTCCTGCCCTGTGCTGCCACGTCGTCATGGCAACCGGGAGACAAGTGCTAGTGGAGTAACCTGAGCGCAGCTGATACTCCGGTTCGGGTCTTTTGCTGTGCAGTGGTTATAGGCTCTGTGCACGGCAGGGGATCCGGTGCTGGTTTTTGTGCTCACAGTCTGTGAGGTCTGAGTGGGGCGTGGACAGCACCTGCTTTATAAGGCCTCTTTTCAGGGTAAGCAGATGCGGCTGAATCTTTGTTGGTTAGTCAGTTCATGAACGTTAGCCAGTACTGTGTAGCTTTGTATTTGTTTGTTGCTTACTGCAAATAGGCCTGGGAATTTGGTATTACACTCTGCCAATCCAGACCTAGCAGTAAGACTGGAGTCAGTCGTTTAGCTTGCTGGGGTTCTGTTACTACTCTGTGAACTTAGCAAGTTTGCGGCTGTATTCTAAGACTTGCCTGTCTAATCCTGTCTCACTGTGCTAGGTGTCAGGGGTCAGTTTAGTGGCAGTAAGCTAAAACCTGTGCACTGCAAGTGAGAATTTGGATTGTGGAGATTCTCCTTGTGTCTATCATTCCATCTCTGACCAAGGAGTTTACTGCCACACCCGTTGGTAACCCTTTAGGGTTTTGCTGTTGCCCTTAGCAACAGCATTTCGGGTACTCTACGTATTAAAACACAACATCTTGCTTTTTCCATCTTAGCAGTTCTAATACAAGGGAGATACCCAGTTCCTTAGCCTCTGGGCTTCTCTGTTCACTTTGTGTGTATTTTGTTACCCTATCACCTTCTGTGTACGTTATGTCATATCCCCCAGTTTGTCTGTGAGTCCATCTGTTTTGCATAACAGTTCAAACACCAGTACATTCCTGCAGACACTGGAGTGCATAACAGTTCTGACACCAGTACTTTCCTGCTGGCACTGGTGTGCATAACATTAAATATGTTATTAGTTATATCAACTAAAGCAATGCACCAAACTTAATAGTACCATGGACCTCAAGTCATATCACCTTGTAAGTTGTGTCTTGTGCCATTCTGACGCATATCATTTCCATGTTTATAGACTATCAATGCATGATTTGTAATATCCAGATTATTAATGGAGCTTTAAATCACACCTGCTCTATTTAATGTCAGTATGTACTCCTTTTACTCCAGCTCATTTTGGTCATATCTGCCAACTACTGTTCTTTCATGTCCTGGATATTCTGGACATGGTTGTGGTGGGAATTTCTGAAAAGGTCAGGTTACATTCTTCATATAATTATTTCTTTTCCTGAGGCTTTTCTTGAAGGGTGCTCTCATTACACGGCTGTTTCACATAAAAGTAAACAAAAATACTGTACTTTTTATTTCTTGTGCAAATGTCAGATATTATTACCAGGAAGGCATAGTAAATCCAGGACACATTTGCAGTCGTTTTTATTTTAAAAAAAATGCATATCGCAGGCCAGCACGGTAAAATATGTAGCAATGCAGATTGTAATTAGTTCATATCCATAATGACATGGCCACTGATAACTTTTACCTTGGTGATTTACCATGTTTAATATCTGCAACATGACAGCAATGATCTGTTAGCTCCAGGTGTCAAACTGTACTGCCACTTGCTGTAAAACTCTGCTAACTTATTCCGGCCCCTAAACGAAGCCCTGCTCCATTCAGCTGTTATTCCTGGGGATCTGCCGGTTGTGTAATGCAGAACTGTCCCATCAATGCCATTACCCACTTTAAAATGGCACCAGGATGTGTGATTGTGGATTATTATTGGTCACCCACCTACGCTATCCCTGGCTTTTTGACAGAGGAGCCCTGGGGAAAATGGATATACATAGCAGCCCGTGGAGCTCTGGTAAGGGATGGTGCACTTTAACAAAATGTTTCAGTAGGTGGTAGTGCACTAAATATTATAAGAGAACATTGTAAGTTGAATTAAAGGAGTACTTAAATATTGTACAATGTTAGAGATCAGGTCAGGAGCAGTGGAAACTATACATAAAGCTGGCCATACACTGAGCAACTTTTCATCCAACTGAACGATTATCTGACCAACTAAAATGATCATGACATTGGCTTTATACACTACTGTTTTCTGCAGCGGGGTACACTGGTATTCCACAGGGAATAACATTGGGGTGTAGAGTTGGATCTTGATCCGAGGCACCAACAGGCTAAAGCTTCGACTGTTCCCAGGATGCACTGCACCGCCTCCTCTATAGCCACGCCTCTAGGCACTGGAGCTCAGTTTGTAAGTTGGTGCCTGCAGTGCAGGTCATTAACAGGTGGGGCTGCGCTAGGCATCCCTAATAAGAGCTTTTTAAGAAGTAAGAAGACTTCAAGGGCCGCAGCACAGGCACTAGATGCTGTGTATATCATGCTGACATTCTGTGCTGTGGCTCCATCACCTCCCCCAGCGGCGCTGCATACTCCCGCACCCTGGTTGGCAGGTACTTGTAGCGGAGGCATCTCCGGTCATCAGGCACACATCACCGCTGCTGCTCTCCTGGATTACGTGGCCGCACTTCAGGGAGGAGGTAAGAGGGTCCCCAGGTAAGACCTGCCAAAATTGCGATCCGGTCGCAGTCCCTGGAAACGGACTGCACACGCTGGCATGGACACTGTGGCCATGCAGGGACCCCACTATATCCACCAGGGCAGGGAGCACAGGTCGGATTTACTAAAATCTGTTTATTATAGGCTTCATAGTACCCGGTGGTGAAGTCCAGCAGAGGGGATAAGGCGCTGACCTGAAGCCCCTCCCCCAGCTCCAGGCGCCATCTACAGCAGGTGTTCCCGCCCTGGAGCTGCATCACTTTCTCTCCCTCACTCCCTGTCAGCATTTTGGCGCCATTTCACAGAGCTGCGCTGATCCTGGGACTGCTGGGCACTGTCTCCTCTGTAAAGGAGGAAGCTGGATTGTACTTGTGCCAGTGAAACGCGTTGAGCTTTTCCTACATCTATCTGGACTCCACTTTCCAAACAGACCTACAGGACCGCTGTCATCCCCTGGCAAAAATTGGACTCTTTCTCCCATCACTGGATAAAGCATACTTAACCGGTTGGCCCACACCTGCAGCTATAAATGGACTTGTCCTAATGCTGATGCCCATCATTCTGTGGATCCGGTAATTATCTGCAAAACACAGTGCACACATCTTGGGAGATTGTCCTAGCCCTAAGGATTTGACTTTGGTCACATAGGAAAGTGGCATATTGCACAATTGAGTCTATCCAGATAAGACGAATGAATTTTATTAATTAGTGGTACTAGGAATATATTCCTTTTTTAATTGTTTTATATATGAAATGTTAATAAATTGTTTATAATTTTACACACGAAGCAAACCATTTCTGCATCAATTTGTCAGCCAGCGCGAGTACATAGAATTTTTTTCCTCTGTAAAGCCGCCTGTCTCATCAGCACTGTGCATTTACAGGACACTTAAATATTCTACATGTCATTTAGACAGCATTAGTTAAGAACAAGTGTACGGCTATATGAATATTTAGTACAAGTATTATGTGATATACATCCAGTGTTTACTGTGCATTGTTATACAGGTTGAGTATCCCATATCCAAATACTCCAAAATACAGAATATTCCGAAATACGGAATTTTTGGAGTGAGACTGAGATAGTGAAACCTTTGTTTTCTGATGGCTCAATGTACACAAATTTTGTTTAATACACAAAGTTATTAAATATATTGTATGAAATGACCTTCAGCCTGTGTGTATGAGGTGTATATGCAACATAAATTAATTGTGTGAATGTACACACACTTTCTTTAATGCACAAAGTTATTAAAAATATTGGCTAAAATGACCTTCAGGCTGTGTATATAAGGTGTATGTGAAACATAAATGCATTCTGTGCTTAGACTTGGGTCCCATCGCCATGATATCTAATTATGGTGTGCAATTATTCCAAAATACGGAAAAATCCGATATCCAAAATACTGCTGGTCCCAAGCATTTTGGATAAGGGCTACTCAACCTGTATCTGTATACATACATTTCTATATGTAGTATTACTAGTCCAGTGCAGTTTTATTTTTTATATGTAATAATTTCTGCATTGTACCTGTGACTGTGTGTGCCTATAGCTGCTGTGTGGATTCTATTCTGTGTATCACACATATTGCTATCACTATATTCTGTGCCCTGGAAGTCTAAGTGCGTCAGGGTCTCATATACTGTACCATATAGTGTTCCACAGGATATACTGTTTTGTATTTTTCACTGTGTGTTTCAGTCACCTCATACCACTTAAATCCTCTTTTTGTGCTCAGCAATTGCGGTCACATATCTTAGGGGGTTTTTGTCAGGCATTGTGTTTGTCTGGCTATATTGCACTGATACACCCTAAGGCTACATTCCCACTAATGTCTGCTACACAGGGCTGGAAATCCGCAGATGCTCCTGCATCATGCAGTGCTGGCACCATGGATTTACCTGAGGAAATGATTTCTGCTGAGGGTTCAGGTACTCAGTGTTCTGCACCCCCTAGTCAGCCCACAGCACTTGTGGCAGATCCACCTTGGGCTGCATTTTCAAATATGCTGACTAAGCTTGTAACAAGACTTACGCCCCCTGTGGGACCTCCTGTGCCATTACAGCCACATATTGTCCCTGTAGTTAATCCACCATAGGTGGATACTCTGTCAACCCAGTTACAGCAATTAAATCAGTCCTTGGTTAAACAAAAACCTAACCCTCGCCCTACTTGGACCAAAGGGTCATCTAAGCGGGCCATTTCATCCTCACAATCCACTAATATTTCAGATGATTCTTCCGTTTCGGATGGGGAATATACTGATCCATCAGATGCTGATACCACTTCTGATGAAGATTCTACAACACAGGTTGATGTTCCTGACCTAGTGGAGGCATAAAGCTGATTCTTCAGATTGATGATGAGATTGACCCTCCTGATACGTCTAAGAAACCTGATAAGTTCAAACGTCAGAAGGTTACTAAATTAGTCTTACCACATTCTGACCATTTAATTGACATACATCAGGAATCCTGGTCTTCTCCAGGAAAGAAATTATCCCTGGCTAAAAAGATGCTAGCTCATTATCCTATCTCTGCAGAGTTGAGTAACAAGTGGGAAACCCTGCCACCAGTGGACTCACAGCCCGTCTTGTGGTGTCATCTACTCTGCCTGTCACCACTCTTTGAAGGAACCGACGGATAAGCATGTTGAGATGTTGCTTGAAGTCTATTTACACTCTTACAGGTGCTGTACATAGACCCACTATGGTAGCCTCTTGGGCTGCAAAAGGCATTGAAGCATGGGTTCAAGCGATTGAGGAAGAGCTACCTCTGAATTTTTCTGACACTGCCAGACAATATTTGTCCTATATTACCACAGCCTCCCACTATATTCAGGAGGCGGCCTCTGATGCAGGTGTTATGGCGGCCAAGGCATCTACTACGTCTATCCTGGCTCGCTGGATTCCGTGGTTACGGTCTGGTTGGTGGACCTGGATTCTAAGAAGACCTTGGAGGTACTCCCTTTTAAGGGAGAAATACTATTTGGAGATGATCTGAACAAGATTGTGACCGACTTGGCATCGGCCAAGACTGCGTTGCTCCCAATTACTAATCCTTCGGTTCCGGAGGTTAAGAGTAGTACTTTTCATTCCTTTCGACCTCCAGGTAAAGCAAGGGGTCAGGCATACCCGAGACAGGTTCGCACTTCCAAGTCCTCTAAGCCCAAACCTAAATGTTCTTGGGCCGCCCGTCAGCCTGCTTCCAAACCGGGCAAGCCTGCTGCATGACGGGAAATCCGCACTGGTCCCTGCTCAGAGTATGGTGTACCTGGGGGCATTACTGGACACACACAACCAACGTTTGTTCTTGTCTCCAGAGAAGGTCCTGAAACTTCAGGACAGAATCAGATGCTACCTCTCTCGCCAAAGAGTGTCGATACACTCAGCGATGCAAGTACTAGGCCTCATGGTGTTGACTTTTGACATGGTAGAGTACGCTCAATTTCATTCCCGCCCTCAGCAGAGCTTAATCCTTTCCAAGTGGGATGGCCTGCCTCACCGGATCATGTCTAAAATGATCTCCTTGACTCCGGAAATTCGTCTGTCACTGAGTTGGTGGCTACAGGACCAACAATTGAGCAGGGGTCGTCCCTTCTGGATCTCCAACTGGGTCCTCCTAATGACAGATGCCAGTCTGCGGGGTTGGGGCACGGTGTTCACGCAACACTCTTTCCAGGATCATGGACCAGGGAGGAATCTCTCCTCCCATTAAACATTCTGGAATTGAGGGCAGTGTTCAATGCATTGACACTGGCTCTGCCTTTTGTGCAGAACAGGCCTGTTCAAGTACAATCAGACAACGCCACCATGGTGGCGTACATAAATAATCAAGGCGGCACTTGAAACCGCTTGGCAATGATGGAAGTGTCAAAAATTCTTCGATGGGCGGAACGCCATCTGCCAGCAATATTGGCAGTGTTCATTCCGGCGGTCCTCAACTGGGAAACGGACTTTCTCAGTCGTCAGGACGTACATGCCGGGGAGTGGAGTCTTCACCCGGAGGTCTTCTAACTCCTTGTGGACAAGTGGGGTCTACCAGATGTAGACCTGATGGCATCTCAACACAATCACAAGGTTCCGGTCTTCGGAGCAAGGACAAGGGACCCTCAAGCAGCGTTCGTGGACGCACTGGCAATTCCATGGAACTTTCGGCTGCCATACGTGTTTCCTCCAGTGTCACTCCTGCCCAGGGTGCTATAGAAGTTCAAGCAAGAAGGAGGAATACTGCTTCTAGTTGCTCCAGCGTGGCCCAGACGGCATTGGTTCTCAGACCTGCAAGGTCTCTCGATCGAGCTTCCTCTTCTACTTCCTCAACGCCCAGACCTCGTTCAGGGCCCTTATGTTTACCAGGACCTGGCAAGACTGGCTTTGACGGCATGGCTCTTGAAGCTTCACTCCTGAGGGTCAAAGAATTTTCTGATGCGGTTATTCAAACTATGTTGAAGGCCCGCAAACCGGCTTCTGCACAGAATTATTATAGGGTCTGGAATTCTAACTTCACCTGGTGTGCTGCTAAGAATTACGATGCATGCAAGTTTAGTACTTGCAGACTTCTGGCTTTTTTGCAACAAGGCCTGGATTTAGGACTTCGCCTTTCTGCCTTGTCGGTGTGGTTTCAGCTAAAAACTGTATCTATTCCTGATGTTAATACATTCACTCAGGGCGTACTACAGATTCAGCCTCCCTATGTTCCTCCTGTGGCTCCATGGGATCTGTCTGTTGTCCTTAATGCCCTTCAAGAGTCTCCGTTTGAACCTCTTGAGTCTGTGGACCTTAAATGCCTAACGCTTAAGGTCATTTTTCTGTTGGCTATTGACTCTGCTAGGAGGGTGTCTGACTTAGGCGCTTTGTCCTGTCGTCCACCCTTTCTGATTTTTCACCGTGACCGGGCAGTTCTTAGAACTCGCCCTGGTTATCTACCTAAGGTGGTGTCATCTTTCCACCTTAACGAAGAGATTGTGGTTCCGGCCTTTATCTCTCCTGGTGTGTCCTCCAAAGAGCGGTCTTTGTATGTGGTACGGTCTCTCCGTATACATGTAGAAAGGACTGCCTCTATCAGGAGGTCAGATTCTCTTTTTGTACTTTGTGGTTTTCACAAACGTGGCTGGCCTACGAATAAGCAGACCTTGGCCAAATGGATTAGAATGGTGATTGCACAAACTTATGCGCAGGCTGGACTCCCAGATCAAGGCCCATTCTACTCGGTCTGTTGGACCTTCTTGGGCGGCCCACCGTGGCGCGTCCGCTGAACAATTGTGCAAGGCGTCTACGTGGTCCTCAGTGAACACGTTCATCAGGTTCTATGCCTTTGATACTTCCGCCTCCCAGGATGCTTCCTTTGGACGCCGGGTTCTTGTGCCCGCTACAGTGCGTCCCCTCCCACGAGGAACTGCTTTAGGATATCACCAATGTTATTCCTTGTGGAATACCAGTGTACCCCGCTGCAGAAAAGGAGATTTATGGTAAGACTTACCATTGTTAAATCTTTCTACGAGGTACACTGGTTTCCACAGGGCGCCCACCCTGACGCACTTAGCTTCTTTGGGTTTGTATGGCATTAGCCGCTAGTCCCTTCTCCTGTCGTGAGAATGTGGGTCTATGTGACTAACATCTACCGTCTCTCTTACCTGCTACTGCATTGGACTGGTTAACAAAACTGAGCTCCAGTGCCTGGAGGCGGGGCTATAGAGGAGGTGGTGCAGTGCATCCTGGGAACAGTCAAAGCCTTAGCCTGTTGGTGCCTCGGATCAAGCTCCAACTCTACACCCCGATGTTATTCCCTGTGGAAACCAGTGTACCTCGCAGAAAGAGATTTGCCAATGATAGCTTTTACCATAAATCTCCTGTTTTTTCATCAGACCTGCCCTGTCTCAAAACGTCTCTTGCCATAAATCGTTTCTTCCCATACACTCAGCGGATAATTTTTTGACTGCTAGCAGAACTCAAAGGACTGGACAGCAGGAGCTCGCCAGGAAGCAAGCTCCGCCTCTTAATAAATAAAAAGAAAAATGTAAATAGAAAAATCTTGGGGGGAAATGCATTTGAGTCCCCCCAAAAATTTTAACCAGCTGTCATCCTTCTAAACATGAAAAAACACACTTTTAATAAATACAGACACACAAGCAGTTTACTTTCACTCTTCTTTTAATATTTGCAATTACATGTAACTTTAACATACTGTAATTTTCATGTGGGCACAATACCCCAAGATTAAGCAGCACTGGTGCAAATTGGTAATCCAGACCAAACAGTGCTAAAAACGAGATACAATAACTCCACCGCGTAATACCCCTTTCACACTGACAAATATTTCCCTGGTTATTGCACATGAACGCGCATCAACCCGGGAATTTGCTCAGTGTGAAAGGATCATGAAAGAATATCCCGGGTCGAAGCGTCCCGGCATTTCATCCCAGGTCTCGACCTGGGTTGAATCTGGAATCGTCCCGGGATGCGGTGCAGTGTGAACGGGTAAGCCGGGTCAAGGTGACCCGGCACCCGTTCTCTGCATAGGAGGAGGCGGCACTTGGAGGTGATGATCTTTAAGCGCCACCTCCAATAGCGTCAGCGGTGACGTCACCAACCCGGCAATATGCCGAGTTGGGCCGCAAGTCTCAAGCCGGGTCGCACCTGGGAAACACCCGTGTACATATTCCCGGGTGCGACATGGCTATGTCAGTGCGAAAGGGATATTACTGGCCTGCAAATGATGACCAGAGACAGCTTGCTTGTAGACTTAACTGACCCACACATCTACAGAGCAGCATGAAGAGTAGGCAGTAGGAGAGGACCTGGTTTGAGTTAGTTGGTTGAAGCAGGTTAACTGCAGGCATTGTGATAGGTACCTGGCTGGCATATTTGCTATTAGACGATCAGTGTGCAGCAGGTGGCAGTGATATCTTAGTATTGTATGCATTATATGCCTAGAAATGGGGTTTCTGTTACACATATTCTGGTAATTAGTAAATATTTCTGCTGCATAAATTTGATTGTTATTTTTATTGGGAATCTGAAATATATGTGACTTGCAAGCAGTTATTTCTGTGCAATATATGGTTGGTCATTGGGGCTTACAGTAACTCAGTAATTTTTGGCTGTCAATGGTTATTTTTCTCTGTAATATATTGCTGAATGTGTGGGATTCCTTTATGCATTGTGTGACTCAGAATTGGGGACTTATCTGTGCAGCACATTGCTGTAAGTTTTGTATATTTCTTCTGCACATATTATTTAGTTGAGACATTGGGTATGATGACAGTGGTTATTTGCTGGGTATGATGATGATGGCTATTTGTTGGGTAGAGTATGGCAGTCATTTGGGGGGTAGAATAATAGCAGCCATCTGGTGGGTAAGAGAATGGCAGTCATTTGCTGTATAGGGGAATGGCAGTAATTTGGTGAGTAGGGGAATGACAGTCATTTGGTGAGTAGGGGAATGGCAGTCATTTGGTGAGTAGGGGAATGGCAGTCATTTGGGGGGTAGAGTAATAGCAGCCATCTAGTCGGTAAGGGAATGGCAGTCATTTGTTGTGTAGGGGAATGGCAGTCATTTGGTGAGTAGGGGAATGGCAGTCATTTGATAAGTAGGGGAATGGCAGTCATTTGATAAGTAGGGGAATGGCAGACATTTGGTGAGTAGGGGAATGGCAGTCATTTGCTGGGCAGAAGAGTGGCAGTTATTTGATGGGTAGGGGAATGAAGTTCACTTGGCAAAAGGGGAATGGCAGTCATTTGCTGGGTAGGGGAATTGCAGTCATTTGCTGGGTAGGGGAATTGCAGTCATTTGCTGGGTAGGGGAATGGCTGTCATCTGGTGGACAGGAGAACGAAAGTAATTTGGCAGGTAGGGGAATGGCAGTCATTTTGTGGACAGGAGAACGGAAGTCATTGGCTGGGTAGGGGAATGGCAGTCATTTACTGGGAAGAGGAATGGCAGTCATTTGCTGGGTAGAGGAATGGTAGTCATGTACTGAGTAGAGGAATGGTAGTCATGTACTGTGTAGGGGAATGGCATTTATTTGCTGGGTAGAGGAATGGCAGTCGTGTACTCGGTAGGGGAATGGCATTCATTTGCTGGGTAGGGGAATGGCAGTCATTGGCAGGGTAGGGGAATGGCAGTCGTTTGGGGATAGGGGAATGCAGTAATTTATTATGTAGGGGAATGACAGTCATTTGGTGGATAGAGGAATACAGTCATTTGGTGGCTAGGGAAATGTCAGTGTTTTGGTACATAGGGGAATGCAGTGATTAGGTGGGTATTGAAATAGGAGTCATTTGTAGGTAGGGGTATGGCAATTTCCTGTACATCTCTTAAAAGAATATTGAAACATAAATATATGCACACCTCATATAAAATGAAACCCACTGTTTTGTACAGACACACCCTCTAAAAAATGTAGCATGACCCACGAGTAATTGCTGGTAAAAATATCACACAAAAAAAATTAATGTTTTTAAAAATTGGATGATCTCCTGATTGGTAGAATGCATTTACTTATTTTATGATGAGACATGATGGGTCAAGAAGCTCTGCACAGGGCCCAGATCATGGGTCTTCATCATGTGGCCCTTCAGCTGCTGTGGAACTACACTCTCAGCATGCCCTGCCACAGTTTTGCTATTAAGACATTCTAAAACTGAGGCAGGGCATTCTGGGATGTATAGTTCCACAGCAGCTGGAGGGCCACAGGTTGAAGTCCCATGGCCAAGAGTAACAATGGGGT
The DNA here is from genome assembly GCF_028390025.1 of Pseudophryne corroboree. Taxonomy (NCBI): domain Eukaryota; kingdom Metazoa; phylum Chordata; class Amphibia; order Anura; family Myobatrachidae; genus Pseudophryne; species Pseudophryne corroboree. The sequence goes on along the minus strand of NC_086445.1, from coordinate 690,867,296 downwards.
AGATGTAGATGGGACAACAGTCTCAGGCCTCCTAATAAAAATAGGACAATCATCATAACAGTGTGATGAGGACCAGTCTCCCAAATGGCCACACGGTCAAAATGTTATTTCTATTTAACTCACAAAATAGGCAACTTTTCTACTTAAATATATTTAGCGAGACATTTGGGCTGATAGTGTAGGGGGTACTTGCCCACATGGAACTGGCCAAAACCTTTCAGCACTGGTCACACCTCCTCTGCTTCTCAAAATATGTCCTTGATAATTATCAGCCCCAGGCCCATGTGGCCATTAATATGGCCCTGGCCCTACTGTAAGGCGGAGGAGGTGAGGTCTGAAGAGGGGTAATTTAAAGCAGTCTTTGGGTACACAAACCAATCTGGGCTTTTTGGAAATTGATTTTATTTTATTTTAGCTCCTGCTGACAACTTGGGTTCACCTGGATTACTGCTACAGTATGTGCTAAGCTATTATATTGCATTGCATTACATCGCACAAAGCACTTAATGTGCTGTAACTGTTTTTACAATGTTCCAATAGGTTCAGTTTTGGACAATCAGCACCATATCTCTCTGTGTTCTTCAACTGGAGGAGGAATCAGTCTGTCCAGTCTTCTTCAGAGAATGTGAATGAGGTGCTTCTATTCAACTCTTCTGAAGATGACTGATGGATTGAGTCCTCCTATGCTTTGCGCTCACAAAACAATAGAGTTACTGGATTCAGGTAATCAAGATAAAGGACTCCTCAATATGCTCCATAGGGGGTGGATTCAGATCTAAACCCCCTTTACCTGGTTGAATCCCTTTAAATATGTGCTCTGACAAATTATTACTCTTCTGTGACATCAGGTATATACAATGTCCTAGGCACAGCTCAATGTTATGTAAATGTAATCTCAGATCATATGAATACAATGGGATTACACACACTTTATTTTACTCCCCAGCCACATGGAAATACATGATCTACATTCCTCTCATCATCTTTACACTCCTGTCTGCACAATGTATATCATGTTTATTACCATCATCTAAGTCTGTTCCCACTTGAGTACAATGAATGTGATATATCCACTGAATCAATACAGAAGGATCCATTTATGGTTAGTGTTGACGGGTTGGGGCTGGGAGACCGACCGCATCTCTTGTTGACCTGTAAACTAAAGGCTGCAATTTTCTGTCTGGCATGTGGTTTTGAAAATGTGAGATGGTATTACCCATCATTTAAATAGTACAGATGTGTCCTTCCTCTTCTGTCGCAGGAGCGTAAGCACCCATGTAATCCTATGGAACACGGCTGCTTGTGTGGTGCACCAGCACGGCTGCGGGCACCCCAGTCACAGCAATCGACTTGCAATTGCAGCGGCTAGTGGCAAAGATGAGGGATGCCTCATCTGTACAATGGCCCTCATTCCGAGTTGTTCGCTCGCAAGCTGCTTTTAGCAGCTTTACACACACTAAGCCGCCGCCTACTGGGAGTGAATCTTAGCTTCTTAAAATTGCGAACGAAAGATTCTCAAAATTGCGATTACACACCTCTTAGCAGTTTCTGAGTAGCTTCAAACTTACTCGGCATCTGCGATCAGTTCAGTGCTTGTCGTTCCTGGTTTGACGTCACAAACACACCCAGCGTTCGCCCAGACACTCCTCCGTTTCTCCAGCCACTCCCGCGTTTTTCCCAGAAACGGTAGCGTTTTTTCACACACACCCATAAAACGGCCAGTTTCCGCCCAGAAACACCCACTTCCTGTCAATCACATTACGATCACCAGAACGAAGAAAAAACCGTGAGTAAAATTCCTAACTGCATAGCAAATTTACTTGGCGCAGTCGCACTGCGGACATTGCGCATGCGCACTAAGCGGAAAATCGATGCGATGCGAAAAAAATTACAGAGCGAACAACTCGGAATGAGGGCCAATGTTTTCCCATGCACATTCTTACTTGTATAATTCTATTCCTACTATACTGCTTTTAGGTATTTTGCTTTTATGTTTACCCCTTCCCTCCACCTTGTTTCTTCTTCTTCTGTCTCTCAGCTCTTTGCTATCTTTGCCTTCGGAACTTGTGGTTCATACAGTGGAGAAACAGCAGCAGTCGTGATGTGTGCAGTTTCGGACACACAGACAGACACAGATCTTATCTCTGTAGCCTTTTCTTACCCGTTCAGGTAACACCTAGACCTTTCATCTACATTTTAACTATGTGTTAAACTTAAAGCACAATAAGAACTCTGGGGCTAATACTGAGTTGAACATACCTCCGTTTGAATAGCATAAAATACACAAACTATATCTAATGTGCATGTCCACAAAAAAAGTGTTGCACCTACCAGGGCCATCTTGACAGCACTGTAGGCCCTTGGCAAAGCACTGCACTCGGGCCCCTACCCACACATTCATGGGAATTCATAAAAAAAAAAACCTCTCTCTCTCTCTCTCTGTCTATATATATATATATATATATATAAATCTCTCTCTCTCTCTCTGTCTATATATAAAATATATAAATATAGTTACCCCTCCTGCTGTCTTGCTCCATCTCTCCACATTCTTCCACACAGTGAATGGCTGTCAGCATTCGAATTGGAGGCTAGCTCCAGTCATCCACCAGTCAGCATGTCAACAGCCATTTACTGTGGCTGGAGTCTGGGAAGCATATAGAGAATGCTGCACTCTGATTGGTGGATAGCTCCAGCAATTCAACAGTCCGCATGCTGACAGCCATTCACTGAGAGAATGCTACTCGGCTGCTCTAATTGTGTGTAATTCACAATCCGAGTAGCCGGGCAGCATCTCTACCTGCCTTTCAAGAAGTCCTGGAGGCACCAGGCCCAGTCTGCCCCTGCTCTAAGGCCCCTATAATCGTGGTGCCAGGGGCAGCTGTCTGGTGTGCTTATACATTAAGATGGCCCTGACACCTGCCATGTGCAGATTTGGTTGCATTCACAGCTGGGTGGATCATTAGATCTACACAAAAAAGGTCTTCTGTCAGTAGGTCGACCACTAATGGGCAACATGTATTAGGTGTACAGGGTCAAAAGGTCGACATGGACTAGGTAGACATTAGAAAAGGATAACAAGGTCAAAAGTTCGACTTGGAAATGGTCGACACAAAAATAGTCAACACCATTTATTTATTTTTCGCATGGTCTCCTGTACTGATCTGATGCAGGAGTCTAATGACAGATTAGTGGCCATATGCAGGGGTCTTATGGCACATGAAGCGCATTTGTAGACATCTGATGGCACACAAGGGACATGTGGAGAGGTCTGATGTAACATAATGCACATTTTTGCAATCAGGAATGCTGCCAAGCATGCATTTGCAATGTTTTCGTGCAGTGTAATATATTGTACTTATTTTCCATATTTTCACCTATTCTACACTGCTCGCTCTTTACATTTAAAAAAAAAACAAAGTTAAACTTAGATTGCCATTCTATTGTGTATGATCTCAGTTTTTTTTGGTAAATTAGTCCTTACCTTAGTGGCCTTTTACCCAAACCCGTCTCCCTTACTGTTGCTAATTTTTAGTTAAAATCCTTTCACACCAAGATTCTGACCTAGGATATTGGGGGTCATTCCGAGTTGATCGCACCAAGCAATTTTTTGCTGCTGGTGCAATCAACTAATCTCCGCCTATGGGGGAGTGTATTTTAGCATAGCGGGCTGCGAACGCTTGTACAGCCCTGCTATGCTTAAAAAGTTTCACTCAAAACAAGACTAGCCCTGGACATACTTACCCTGTGCGACCGGTCCAGCGATGAAGGGGTCGGCTTTGACGTCACACCTCCGCTCTCCGTTCGCCTGGACACGCCTGCATTTTACTGGCCACTCCCCGAAAACGGTAGCAAACGGTAAGTTGACGCCCCGGAACGCCCTCTTGCTGTCCATCTTCTTGCGGTCGCCACAGCGACCGCTTTCTTCTCTGTCAGCGTCGTTGCCCGGCGACAGAGGTCGCTGGGCAATGACGCGCATGCGCAATGCGCACGTCACGCATTCCAGACCCGTTCGCACCGCAGCGAAGAACCGCTGCATGCGAATGGGTCAGAATGACCCCCATTGCTAGGGAAACCCATACTGTCTTGGTGTAAAAGGGTCTACCTGGGTTGTGTATCCTGGGTCCACTACCCTGATCGCAACCACGGTCAATGCAAAAAGGACCAGAGAGGAGGATCATATGTGCTTGGAGATGATGTCATCTCCAAGTGCTGGCAGATCTGGCAGCATTGAGACACGGGTGCAGTCTGAAAGGGATGACCAGGCAATCACTCGTGTCGAGCCTACAGTATGAACATGGATTCAGCAGCTGTGACATGATTGAAACCATGTTCAATAACCCAGCTTGGATCTGTGTTAACAGTGTGAAAGGAGTATTATTAATTTCACTGCTCTGATATGCTTATGGGGTGTTTTTGTGGGAGAGAGTGGAGTATATGGGGGATTGGTGACATACATTAAAGGTTATGATGGGCAGACACTATACAGTTATCTGGCTGATCTGCCTGATATTGTCAGATCACCCAAATAATTGTACAATGTATGCGCGCAACTCATCCGATAATATCAATCATCCAGCATGTCTGTCCACTGTGATATGTTGAAGTTACAAGTCGGACACATTGGGCAGTGTATGCACTGCCACAGCCAATTGATGGTGGTGCGTCCAATTTGCCTGCTCTTGGGATCCCGGCGGTCAGGATACCGACGTCATAATCCCACCAGCCGACAATACCGCCAGCCAGAATACCAGCAAAACAGGACGATTCCCACACGTGGGTTTCCAAGACACCCACAGAGCTGGAATAGATCCTGTGGCGAGCAAAGCGAGCCACCGAGCCTGCAGGGTGACGAGCGCAGCGAGCCCGCAAGGGGACTCTTTGCGCTCACCCCGCTGCCAGCATCCTGGTGGGCGGGAAACCGCTGTCGGGATATGGACAGCCGGCATCCCGCCCACCTGTAAATCATATTGATTCCACCTGACGGACATTTCCCCTGTTCCTTCACAGCAGATGAATGGGGAAATGTCTCTTCCCAAGGGGAGGAACGCAGATATCTCAGTGTATGCAGTGACACCGTGGGGAAGGCTGTGGGGAACTAATTACCAGGGCCCGGTCCTGATCGTGCCGCACCATTGATCTGCTCCTGGCTGAGGGGCACAACGGCGCCCAACTATGAAGCATGTGCAATGCCACAAATACTATATTTCTGTTTTACTTTTGTTTGTAAGGAGGTGTAACCGCCTTACATTAGGCCATGCCCTGCATTACCTGGGTCCGGCCATGCTCTCTACGGCCCTGAGTCTATGCCCATGAGATCTGATAGCTGATGGGTGTGAGGCCATCAGATACAATTTATGTCGGTCGGACAGGTATTAGGCAGAGAAAAATAAACTAAAACTGGAGATAAAATTCCAATAAAAAATTGTTTTAGAAGTGTTTATTTAGCGAGACAATCCAACCCAGGCAGTTCTATTTACACATGTCATTTGTGAAATAGTTTTTTTTATGGACACTCATAATGTATATGGCATACATTTTGGTAACTAGTTAAATTTTAATTCGCTTTACATTCAATTATTTGAAATAAAATATATTATAGGACTGCAATCAGGGCTGTTTCACCCCCCACCCCCCAATCAACAATCAGAAATGTACCCCCCCCCCCACACAGATATAAAAATAAGACACAATTTTGCGCTCCCGACGAGGGGACGTAGCCTCACTAAAATGGGCGTGGTCTAGTTCAAGATGGGCGTAGCCTCACAAGAAAATACCTTACACCCCAGTTTTTAACCCTGCACCAACAAACCTCGGCCACCACAGAGGGGGGAAAAAATCCACTATATTAAGCCCCACACAGTAATGCCCCTTACACCATATTATGCCACACACTGCAATGCCCGTGATACATTATGTCCTACAGTAAAGCTTCTAATTACTTTAAAATTACTTGCTCGTTGCCAAGGGTATCACGTGCTGGGTGTCATGCTTGTTGCCAGGGGTTTCATGCTCTGGGACGGGTGTCATGCACAGTGCCAGGGGTGTGTAGTGCCAGGGGTGTGTAGTGCCAGGGGTGTGTAATGCCAGGGTTGTGTAATGCCATTGGTGGCTGGGATGTGTAGTGCCAGGCCAGGGGTGTGTTGTCCTAGGGTGTGTAATGCCAGGCCTGGGCTGTGTACAGCGCCCCATAGGCCGCCAGAGAAGCCAGCCGCTCCTCTTCTCCCCTGCCTCCTGTCATAGTTCTCCGTTCGGGGAGCAGAGTGTCGCGAAATTATACATTTGCATCATGATGTCACGACGCAAACATGTCATTCTGTGAAACTCCACCCCCAAACGAAGTACTAATGACATGGATGAGGGGGGAGGCTGGGAGCTTTACTGGACACAGAAAAGTGCCGTGGCGGGCACTCCATGCGATTGCAAGGCTGACCCGCCGCTAGAAACAGCACTGACTGCAATACATTTCAAGTACCTGATCCTATTACAAAATAACAGCTAGTTGCTGGCAAACATAGTTGTCACTGACACTGGGGGAACATATTTGGCACTTGGGGGGGGCATGTTTGGCACTGGGGGAGCATATTTGGCACTGGGGGGGCATGTTTGGCACTGGGGGAGCATATTTGGCACTTGGGGGAACATATTTGGCACTGGGGGAGCATATTTGGCACTGGGGGGGCATATTTGGCACTGGGGGAACATGTTTGGCACTTGGGGGGCATGTTTGGCACTGGGGGAGCATATTTGGCACTGGGGGAGCATATTTGGCACTTGTGGGGCATGTTTGGCACTGGGGGAGCATATTTGGCACTTGGGGGGGGGGGCATATCTGGCACTGGGGGCATATGTGTACCTGGCACTGTGGGGGAATATCTGGCACTGGGGGCATATGTGGCACTGGAAGCACAGCCCTAGCAACAAGCATTACCCCCTGGTTACAAGCACAACACCCAGCTCATGAAATTCCTGGAAACAAGCATTAACCCCTAGCAAAGAGCATGACATCCAGTGCATGAAGCCCCTGGCAACGAATATTACCACCTGGCAACAAGCTTGAAACCCAGCACATGATACCTCTGGCAACAAGCATAACACCTACCGCATGAAACCCCTGGCAACGAGCATGACACCCTGAGCATGAAAACCCCTGACACCGTGCATGGAACCAAAAGCATGAAACCTCTGGCAACGAGCAGGTAATTTAAAAGTAATTAGAAGCCTTACTGTAGGACTTAATGTGTAATGGGCATTGCGGTGTGTGGCATAATGTATCACGGACATTGCGGTGTGTGTCATAATGTGTCACAGGCATTACGGTGTGTGGCATACTATATCACGGGCATTGTGGTATGTGGTATAATGTCTCAGGGACATTGTAGTGTGTGGCATAATGTATAACGGGCATTGCAGTGTGTGGCATAGGGTATAACGGGCATTGCGGTATGTGTTACAGGCATTACGGTGTGTGTGATATACTAAATCACGGGCATTGTGGTATAATGTCTCAGGGGCATTGCAGTGTGTGGCATAATGTTTAATGGGCATTGCAGTGTGTGGCATAGGGTATAACGGGCATTGCGATATGTGTCACAGGCATTATGGTGTGTGGTATACTATATCGCGGGCATTGTGGTATGTGGTATAATGTCTCAGGGTCATTGCAGTGTGTGGCATAATGTATCACGGACATTGCAGTATGTGGCATAATGTGTCACAGGCATTGTATGTGCTATAATGTATCCGGGGCATTGCAGTGTGTAGCATAATGAATAACGGGCATTGCGATGCCTGTCATAATGTGTCACAGGCATTACGGTTTGTGGCATAATGTGTCGGGGGCATTATGGTGTGTGGCATATTCTGTCATGGTCATTATTGTGTGTGGCATAATGTCTAAGGGCCATTACAGTATGTGGCATAATGTATGCTGGGCATTACTATGCGGAGGAAAAAATTACAAATAATGTAAGGGGCATGAATCAGGATTCTTTTTTTTCCTGTGGTGGCCAACGTCTGGGCGTGCAGGTTGCAAAACTGGGGTATAAGGTAGTCTATTCCTGCAATGCCACGCCCCTTTATGCAAAGCCACACCCATTTCAACAAGGTCACGTCCCTTTAATCCCTTTCCTAGTGCCAATTATGGGGGGGGGGACCATCTGGTTCTCCCCCATCGATGGCAAAAGTATTCATCATCGGTCACAGACCAGTAATGATGATTTTGAATCGATTGTAATCCATAACATGCTCCCTGTGTACTTTCTGGAGGCAATTGCTGGTGAATGTCTCCACGGAGGAATTGATTATAATTCATTTTGATGAACATCATCTTCTCCACATTTTCTGGAAGTAATCTCGTACGCCGATTGCCGACAAGGTGAGCGGCTGCACTAAACACTCTTTCTGAGTACACACTGGAGGGTGGGCAACTTAGGTAAAATAAAGCCAGTTTCTGCAAGGGCCTCCAAATTGCCTCTTTTTCCTGCCAGTATACGTACGGACTGTCTGACGTGCCTACTTGGATGCGGTCACTCATATAATCCTCCACCATTCTTTCAATGGTGAGAGAATCATATGCAGTGACAGTAGACGACATGTCCGTAATCGTTGGCAGGTCCTTCAGTCCGGACCAGATGTCAGCACTCACTCCAGACTGCCCTGCATCACCGCCAGCGGGTGGGCTCGGAATTCTTAGCCTTTTCCTCGCACCCCCAGTTGCGGGAGAATGTGAAGGAGGAGCTGTTGACGGGTCACGTTCCGCTTGACTTGACAATTTTCTCACCAGCAGGTCTTTGAACCTCTGCACACTTGTGTCTGCCGGAAAGAGAGATACAATGTAGGTTTTAAATCTAGGATCGAGCACGGTGGCCAAAATGTAGTGCTCTGATTTCAACAGATTGACCACCCGTGAATCCTGGTTAAGCGAATTAAGGGCTCCATCCACAAGTCCCACATGCCTAGCGGAATCGCTCTGTTTTAGCTCCTCCTTCAATGTCTCCAGCTTCTTCTGCAAAAGCCTGATGAGGGGAATGACCTGACTCAGGCTGGCAGTGTCTGAACTGACTTCACGTGTGGCAAGTTCAAAGGGTTGCAGAAATCATTCTCCACTGCGCTTGAGTCAGGTGCATTCCCTCTCCTTTGCCTATATCGTAGGCAGATGTATAGGCTTGAATGGCCTTTTGATGCTCCTCCATCCTCTGAAGCATATAGAGGGTTGAATTCCACCTCGTTACCACCTCTTGCTTCAGATGACGGCAGGGCAGGTTCAGGAGTGTTTGCTGGTGCTCCAGTCTTCGGCACGCGGTGGCTGAATGCCGAAAGTGGCCCGCAATTCTTCGCGCCACCGACAGCATCTCTTGCACGCCCCTGTCGTTTTTTAAATAATTCTGCACCACCAAATTCAATGTATGTGCAAAACATGGGACGTGCTGGAATCTGCCCAGATGTAATGCACGCACAATATTGCTGGCGTTGTCCGATGTCACAAATCCCCAGGAGAGTCCATTTGGGGTAAGCCATTCTGCGATGATGTTCCTCAGTTTCCGTAAGAGGTTGTCAGCTGTGTGCCTCTTCTGGAAAGCGGTGATACAAAGCGTAGCCTGCCTAGGAACGAGTTGGCGTTTGCGAGATGCTGCTACTGGTGCCGCCGCTGCTGTTCTTGCTGCGGGAGGCAATACATCTACCCAGTGGGCTGTCACAGTAATATAGTCCTGAGTCTGCCCTGCTCCACTTGTCCACATGTCCGTGGTTAAGTGGACATTGGGTACAACTGCATTTTTTAGGACACTGGTGACTCTTTTTCTGAGGTCTGTGTACATTTTCGGTATCGCCTGCCTAGAGAAATGGAACCTAGATGGTATTTGGTACCGTGGACACAGTATCTCAATCAAGTCTGTAGTTGCCTGTGAATTAACGGTGGATACCGGAAACACGTTTCTCACCGCCCAGGCTGCCAAGGCCTGAGTTATCCGCTTTGCAACAGGATGACTGCTGTGATATTTCATCTTCCTCGCAAAGGACTGTTGGACAGTCAATTGCTTACTGGAAGTAGTACAAGTGGTCTTCCGACTTCCCCTCTGGGATGACGATCGACTCCCAGCAGCAACAACAGCAGCACCAGCAGCAGTAGGCGTTACACTCAAGGATGCATCGGAGGAATCCCAGGCAGGAGAGGACTCGTCAGACTTGACAGTGACATGGCCTGCAGGACTATTGGCTTTCCTGTCTAAGGAGGAAATTGACACTGAGGGAGTTGGTGGTGTGGTTTGCAAGAGCTTGGTTACAAGAGGAAGGGATTTAGTGGTCAGTGGACTGCTTCCTCTGTCATCCAAAGTTTTTGAACTTGTCACTGACTTATGATGAATGCGCTGCAGGTGACGTATAAGGGAGGATGTTCCGAGGTGGTTAACGTCCTTACCCCTACTTATTACAGCTTGACAAAGGCAACACACGGCTTGACACCTGTTGTCCGCATTTGTGTTAAAATAATTCCACACCGAAGAGGTGATTTTTTTTTTGTAATTTGACCAGGCATGTCAATGGCCATATTCGTCCCATGGACAACAGGTGTCTCCCCGGGTGCCTGACTTAAACAAACCACCTCACCATCAGAATCCTCCTTGTCAATTTCCTCCTCAGCGCCAGCAACACCCATATCCTCATCCTGGTGTACTTCAACAGTGACATCTTCAATTTGACTATCAGGAACTGGACTGCGGGTGCTCCTTCCAGCACTTGCAGGGGGCGTGCAAATGGTGAAAGGCGCCACCTCTTCCCGTCCAGTGTTGGGAAGGTCAGGCATCGCAGCCGACACAATTGGACTCTCCTTGGGGATTTGTGATTTAGAAGTTCTTTGCTGTGCTTTTGCCAGCTTAAGTCTTTTCATTTTTCTAGCGAGAGGATGAGTGCTTCCATCCTCATGTGAAGCTGAACCACTAGCCATGAACATAGGCCAGGGCCTCAGCCATTCCTTGCCACTCCGTGTCGTAAATGGCATATTGGCAAGTTTACGCTTCTCCTCAGACGCTTTTAATTTTGATTTTTGGGTCATTTTACTGAACTTTTGTTTTTTGGATTTTACATGCTCTCTACTATGACATTGGGCATCGGCCTTGGCAGACGACGTTGATGGCATTTCATCGTCTCGGCCATGACTAGTGGCAGCAGCTTCAGCACGAGGTGGAAGTGGATCTTGATCTTTCCCTATTTTACCCTCCACATTTTTGTTCTCCATTTTTTAATGTGTGGAATTATATGCCAGTATCAATAGCAATGGCCTACTACTATATATACTGCGCACAACTGAAATGCACCACAGGTATGGTTGGATAGTATACTTGACGACACAGAGGTAGGTAGAACAGTGGCCTACTGTACCGTAATGCTATATATTATATACTGGTGGTCAGCAAACTGTGCAAAACTTAAATGCACCACAGGTATGGATGGATAGTATACTTGACGACACAGAGGTAGGTAGAGCAGTGGCCTACTGTACCGTACTGCTATATATTATATACTGGTGGTCAGCAAACTGTGCAAAACTTAAATGCACCACAGGTATGGATGGATAGTATACTTGACGACACAGAGGTAGGTAGAGCAGTGGCCTACTGTACCGTACTGCTATATATTATATACTGGTGGTCAGCAAACTGTGCAAAACTTAAATGCACCACAGGTATGGATGGATAGTATACTTGACGACACAGAGGAAGGTAGAGCAGTGGCCTACTGTACCGTACTGCTATATATTATATACTGGTGGTCAGCAAACTGTGCAAAACTTAAATGCACCACAGGTATGGATGGATAGTATACTTGACGACACAGAGGTAGGTAGAGCAGTGGCCTACTGTACCGTACTGCTATATATTATATACTGGTGGTCAGCAAACTGTGCAAAACTGAAATGCACCACATGTATGGATGGATAGTATACTTGACGACACAGAGGTAGGTAGAGCAGTGGCCTTCTGTACCGTACTGCTAAATATTATATATTGGTGGTCAGCAAACTGTGCAAAACTGAAATGCACCACAGGTATGGATGGATAGTATACTTGACGACACAGAGGTAGGTAGAGCAGTGGCCTACTTTACCGTACTGCTATATATTATATACTGGTGGTCAGCAAAACTCTGCACTGTACTCCTCCTATATAATACTGCTGGTCCCCAGTCCCCACAACAAAGCAGTGTGAGCACAGATATATGCAGCACACTGAGCACAGATATGGAGCGTTTTTCAGGCAGACAACGTATACTGGTGGTCACTGGTCAGCAAAACTCTGCACTGTACTCCTCCTATATAATACTGCTGGTCCCCAGTCCCCACAATAAAGCAGTGTGAGCACAGATATATGCAGCACACTGAGCACAGATATGGAGCGTTTTTCAGGCAGACAACGTATACTGGTGGTCACTGGTCAGCAAAACTCTGCACTGTACTCCTCCTATATCAGAATCAGAATCAGCTTTATTGGCCAGGTATACTTACGTATACTAGGAATTTGTCTTCGGTTTGCTATACAACAGCCAAGTAGGTAACAGGTAAGCAGGTGTGTGTGTGTGTGTGTGTGTGTGTGTGTGTGTGTGTGTGTGTGTGTGGGGGGGGGGGGGCAAGTAAAGTTACACAGATAGGTATACCGTAGGGACACAAGTGAGTTACATGTACGTCTAGTCAGTCAATGTTCAGGAGTTCAGCAGGCGGACAGCTTGGGGAAAGAAACTTTTGAGGCTTCTGGTGGATCTGGCGGGGACAGCCCTGTAACGCCTGCCTGAAGGAAGCAAGTTAAACATGCTGTGGCCGGGGTGTAGCTGGTCTTTTACTATCTTCATTGCCCGCTTTTTAGCTCTGGACAAGTACAGGTCCTGGACTGAGGGAAGGTCGGCCCCGATGATCTTCTCTGCGGTTCTGACCACCTTTTGGAGCCTGCATATGTCCCTCGCGCTGGCGGAGCTGTACCATACGAGTATCGAGGAGCACAGTACCGACTCCACAATCGCGGTGTAGAAGAGGAGCTTCTGTGGGATGTTGAACTTCCTTAGTTGCCTGAGGAAGAACAACCTCTGCTGCGCTTTCCCAACAGTGGCGTCAGTGTTGGACCCCCATTTAAGGTCCCTGGAGATTGTGGTCCCTAGAAACTTGAAGGAGTCCACTAGCGATACCACACTGTCAGCAATCGTTAGCGGAGGTGCACTAGATGACTTCTTCCTGAAGTCCACTATCATCTCGACAGTTTTGAGGGGGTTGAGGTCAAGGTTGTTGTGGATGCACCACTGGGCCAGCCGGTCTACTTCCCGTCTATAGGCCGATTCGTCCCCATCCTTGATGAGGCCGATGACGGTGGTGTCATCGGCGAATTTGATGATCCTTACTGATTGCGCCTCTGAGGTACAGTCATTTGTGTACAGGGAGAAGAGCAGGGGTGAGAGGACACAGCCCTGAGGGGCCCCTGTACTGATGGACTGCGCTTGAGAGGTGAATTCCCCCGCTTTCACCACCTGTGTCCTATCTGTCAGGAAGTCTATTATCCAGGAACAGGTAGCTTCTGGGACCCCTAGGCGAAGTAATTTGGGGTGGAGGATGCTGGGGACGATTGTATTGAAGGCCGAGCTGAAATCGACAAACAGGACCCTCGCGTAGGTACCGGGAATGTCTAGGTGCTGTAGAATGTAGTGCAGGCCCAGGTTGACTGCATCCTCGACACACCGATTCGAGCGATAGGCGAACTGCAGGGGGTCCAGTTGGGGCCAGTCACAGTTTTCAGGTGATTCAAAACCAGACGCTCGAACGTTTTCATGACCACAGACGTCAGTGCTATCGGCCTGTAGTCGTTCAGGTTCGTGATAGTGGGTTTCTTGGGGACCGGGACTATAGTAGACCTTTTGAGGCAGGAAGGGACTTTCTGTAGCTCCAGCGATTTATTGAAGATCTTGGTGAATATGGGGGCGAGCTGACCCGCACATGCTCTTAGGGCAGATGGTGACACTCCGTCAGGACCCGGAGCTTTCCTGGTTTTGGTCCTTTTGAACAATGCCTCCACCTCTTCTTGGGTGACTTGCAGTGCCTGGGGTTGGCCGTCGGTGTTCGGGGCATCGTAGAGGTGATTGTTTGGGTTGCAGGGGACTTCTTTTGCGAACCTGCAATAAAAGTGGTTCAGTTCATCTGCAAGGTCTTGGTGCATGGCGGTGGACTTTGATGTTTTCCTATAGTTGGTTATGGATTGCATTCCTTTCCATACAGATACGGGGTCATTGGTGGAGAGATCGTTTGTCAGCTTGTCCGAGAACCGCTTTTTTGCTAGCCTAATTCCTTTAGTCAGAGAGTTCCTAGTACGGTTGTATAGTGCTCTGTCACCGCTGCTATAGGCCTCCTCTTTGGCTCGACGAAGTTGCCTGAGCTGGGCATTGAACCAGGGCTTGTTGTTGTTGTAAATGCGGTAAGTCTTGGTAGGTACACACATGTCCTCACAGTAGCTGATGTAGGATGTGACAGTGTCTGTCAAGTCATTCAGGTCGGTTGCCGAGGCTTCAAAGACCCCCCATTCCGTGCAGTCAAAGCAGGCCTGGAGCTTCATCTTGGCCTCATTGGTCCATTTCTTGACAGTCTTAACGACAGGCTTAACTGCTCTCAGCTTCTGTGTATAGGTAGGGAGTAGGTGGACGAGGCAGTGGTCAGATAGGCCGAGTGCAGCACGCGGGATAGACCGGAAGGCAGACTTGAGGGTAGTGTAGCAGTGATCAAGGGTGCGCCCTTCCCTAGTGGGACACGTGACTTGTTGTTTGTACTTAGGTAGCTCCTTGCTCAGGTTAGTTCTGTTGAAGTCACCCAGTACTATAAGCAGAGAGTCTGGGTGTTTTTGTTCTATGTCGGATATACATATGGCCAGGTGGTGCAGGGCTTCGTTCGCGCAGGCGAGGGGGGGGATGTACACTCCCACAAGGACAATTGAGGCAAATTCCCGGGGGGAAATATAATACTGCTGGTCCCCAGTCCCCACAATAAAGCAGTGTGAGCACAGATATATGCAGCACACTGAGCACAGATATGGAGCTTTTCTCAGGCAGACAACGTATACTGGTGGTC
Organism: Pseudophryne corroboree; assembly: GCF_028390025.1. Taxonomy (NCBI): domain Eukaryota; kingdom Metazoa; phylum Chordata; class Amphibia; order Anura; family Myobatrachidae; genus Pseudophryne; species Pseudophryne corroboree. Next base: position 690,852,205 of record NC_086445.1, on the reverse strand, counting down.
AGTGGTCAGCAAAACTCTGCACTGTACTCCTCCTATATAATACTGCTGGACCCCAGTCCCCACAATAAAGCAGTGTGAGCACAGATATATGCAGCACACTGAGCACAGATATGGAGCGTTTTTCAGGAAGACAACGTATTATACTGGTGGTCACTGGTCAGCAAAACTCTGCACTGTACTCCTCCTATAATACTGCTGGTCCCCAGAATAAAGATATGCAGCCCCCTGAAACAAAGTGAGAGGACGCCAGCCACGTCCTCTCACTATCATTTCCAATGCACGAGTGAAAAATGGCGGCGACGTGCGGCTCCTTATATAGAATTTGAATCTCGCGAGAATCCGACAGCGGGATGATGACGTTCGGGCGCGCTCGGGTTAACCGAGCCATACGGGAGAATCCGAGTATGCCTCGGACCCGTGTAAAATGGGTGAAGTTTGGGGGGGTTCGGATTCCGAGGAACCGAACCCGCTCATCTCTATTAATCATGAGTTTGATTTCCTAGTTTAATTAACCCAAATAGCAAATATGTTTCTTGCTATCAAGACCCTAACCCTTTCCTTGCTTATGGTCTGGTTGGGTGTAAGTGAATCTGGTCCACGTCTGATATAAGCTACTGGAACAGACTCTGGACACATCTTGCTCAGCACATGGATGGAAAATGTGTTTTTTAGAGGGGTTTTATTGTTTGGATGCATCTGCATCCAACTCATAATTAGCCCAACCATTTTTGCCCCTACTTTAAAATTACGTGCACTAGTGTCCCCTCGATGACGACCTTTGATTGCTACACTCAAGTGTAATTGTCAAAATGTGAATTGATGTTTAGACTGGTCATCCTACAAGTTTACCTGTAACTAAAATATTGACTTCATTCTAAAACCTGGAGCTGGATGTAATGACGCCCGAGTTTGGCGGCCGTGCGGGATGCCGGTCAATCTCGGAAATTTCTTAAAGGGGCACCCACTTACAAGACAAAAGAATGCCGTTATAAGTGATTGCCCTTTTAAAAAACGTCCAAGTTCGGCAGACATCTTGCACAGCCGCCGAACTCGAGCGCCATTACATCCGGCCCTTGATGTTAGTTACTGTATACCATAGAATCTCACATCAGCATTCAAGTTTATTATTCTTTTTTTTTTCAATGCAGTTCTTTAATAAAATCTGGCACATACTGTAGCTAAAAATGTTGTTATTTTACGGCTCTGACAAGATGTCTATTGTATTGTGTGTATCTCTCCTTTTAGACTATACCGGCAACGCTATGAGATGCCAGCCTGTGCTGATATTGAGCGCCGTGTTTTGCACCTCTCAGGGGATTTTTCTGCACCAGCTGAATTCTTTGTCACGCTGTCAGTCTTTGCGTTCCTGTATTCCATGGTAGCACTGGTCATTTACTTGGTTTTCCATGAGCGATACACTCACATCCGAAGAGTGCCAATTGTGGTAAGTGACTTCTGTGAGAATAAAGAGAAGAAGTGATAAACAGGCCAAATAACAGAACTCAGGCAGGAGATGAGCAAGTTTGGGAATAAGGTCCTAATTCAGAATGGAACGCTATACAGAGAAATTGCAATTGTCTGCGAGTAGAAAGAAAGACGTCGCTCCGACAGGAAGAAAGAATGCCCCGTGCAAAATTGTGAATGCATCGCAGTTCGCTATCCACTCGCAGATGCATACACAATTCCCGGAACATCAAAGACTCTTTGCCATCTGAGCAAATGTAAGTAAGTCTGAGGCTGCCACTAATCTGCGACTGAGACGGCCTGGAAGTGGTCTACGCTGACGTCACAGACCCTCCACAAAAACGCCTGGGCAGAATTCTGCCCCGAAATGCTAGTTCTCTGTCAGTCAAACAGTGGCTATATTGTGATTATGATCTATACGCAATTTCTGTCACTATTACCCCTCACGCGTGCACAATGCAAACGCTACGCATACGCTGTCATTCGATAATCCCTCAATGTTGCGATTTCTCTGAATAGCGATCCATGCTGAATTAGGCCCATAAATCCATAAAGCAGCGAAGAAGTTTTCAAAATAATCCAAAAATGGTAACACTACTGTAGGTATCTAGTTTTTTTAGCACACTGATGTTTGTTACTTTCATATACATTTGAGTATGCACTTAAGGCCAAACAATACACTGCTTTTTTTACTAATACAGACAATCAATGCAGTTTGACGTGTTGCTTGTTTTATCAAGGTAATGAAATATCATACATATACAGCAGTAATACAGCCCTGCACTATAGCCAAATTATCTTGGAGAATTATTTTTACTCTTTATTTATAAAGCAGCAATCTGTTACGCACCACTGTACATTCAGGAGATTGATTTTGATGAGATTTAGTTTATATCCCAGCGTGCAGGATCCCGACGGCCAGAATCCAGACGGATCCTGACGGTAAGTACTGGGCATAGGCATTAGGGGGATGGTTAGGATTAGGCTGTGGGAGGGGATGGTTAGGGTTATGCGCCCTACACACTGGGCGATAAAACTGAAAGATATGAACTATCTCGTTCATAAATGAACGAGATACCGTTCATAGCTTTCAGTGTCGAGGCACCAGCGATGAACGATGCACGGCCCCGCACTCGTTCATCGCTGGTGCCCCGTCGCTTGTGCATGCAGGCCAATATGGTCGATCTCTCCATATTTGCCTGTACTGCTATGGAGCCGGGTGATGGGGGAGTGAAGAAACTTCACTCCCCCGTCACTGCCCCCCACCGCCGGGTTGCCCGTCGGCCGTTTCCGCCGTCGGGCAGCTTGGCGGCGGATCGCAAGTGTGTAGAGCCTTTTAGGCTGTGGGAGAAGACTGTTAGGGTTAGCTGTTGGAGGGGACGGTTAGAGTTAAAATATTTACCCAAAATCCAGCGGGACTATGAACATTGGGATACTACTGTCGGCATTCTGATTCAGGATCCTGTGCACTGGGATATCGATACTAACCAGTTTATAATACATAGGAGGTATTCAATTAGCTCTGACAATTTCGGAGATATCAAATTCACCCCCCTGCATATTCAATGGTGAGCCATTTCGCCCGTTTTTAAGGCAATTTTGCTAATGCCTTTTCACTTCCTTTTTGTAATGAAAAGGCTTCGGTGAAAAATGCCTCAAACGGCCCGCGTTTTCACTGAAACAGGTGCTAAAACACGTTGATGTTTTTAGCTCCTGCTGAATTTTTTGCCTAGGCGGAAAAACGTCCCTGCTATTGAATAGGGCGAATCCCCATTTGCCCTAAAAAATACAGAAAACTGCAAAATGGCCCTAATTGAATACTCTCAAACAGAAAATAAAGGTGACCTAGCTCAAATAAGTGCACAATTTAAGTGGCCTGATGCTCTCAAACTAAGGGGTTAATTTTGACCTGATCACTCACTGCAGTTCTTCGCAGCGATCAGGTCAGAAGTGCGCAAGCCGACGGCTGTCGTTGTTTAGTGATCGCCTTTGCCTGATTGTCAGGCAGAGGCGGCCGTTGGGCGGGAGGGGGCGGCACGGCGGCATTTGACCACCGTTTTGTGGGTGCGGTCCAGCCAACGCAGGCTTGGCTGGATCGTGTGGGGGCGGGCCGCAGCAGCTGCGTGACATCACACGCAGCGGCTGCGAGCCGGGCAGCGAAAAGTAGCTCCCGTCCTGCACGCAAAAGCTGCGCTGGCCGGGAGCTACTCCTGATGTGCAAAAGCATTGCCGCTGTGCGATGCTTTTGTACTTCAGTGACTGGGCAGGGACTGACATGTGGGGCGGGCTAGCCCTGTGCTGGGTGTCCCCTCGTATGTCTGTGTTCCTGATCATAGCTGTGCTAAATTTAGCACAGCTACGATCAAGTCCGAATCACCCCCCAAGCGCAGTATACAATAATGATGAATGCAATGTAGACGAGAAATACTGCCAGCCTGTGCAAATGAATGCATCTCTTTCAGTGTTGCCAACCACATGTCCAAATTGGACAGAACAGCAGCACTGTCCTATGTGTAGTCAACTACAGACTACAAATGGATTTCACAAGATATCCAGGATATTTATCTCTGCAACTCTGCAACTTGCAACTCAGAATCAGGTTACAAATGCTCATTAAGACTCTTTAATACAGTTGTTATATTATTGTGTTTCTGTAGGATTTGTGCGTAACAGGTGGCTTTGCCTTCCTGTGGCTCGTGGCTGCCTCAGCATGGGGGAAAGGTCTCATGGATGTAAAACTAGCCACTCATCCTTCTAGCCTCCTTTCATCAATGCCAGTGTGCCAGAGTACGACAGCAACCTGCAGTGCCAGCATTACTCCATATTTTGGGCTTGCCAACATATCTGTGGTAAGAATGACCATTCAAGTAGAACACTACATTAATTCACAAATCCTTGTGCATGCTGATATACCCTGGCAAATGTATAGTATTGTCTTTAAAACATGCAATTACGATTTATACAGTTGACTGTGTGTAAAAATAAATTGTTATACAAGTATAGGAAGTTTTACCTGGGAACCTGAAAAACAAAAATATTTGCTAGTAAATAATGGCTGCAGTTCAGTGACAATATCAGTCCAAGTTATTTCTTGTACAACCACTGTGAGCAGAACTACTAAAAGTAGAAGAGGAATTCAAAGGTGGTGTAGGCAAAGATTGGGGTCATTTTATATTAACTCATTGATCCCAGGACTAGCGCTTCCAGCCTAGACTGGCCGCAATAAAATCAGAGGAGACATTCAGCCTGGGATCTGGGATCCATCTTGAAAAATGCCAGTACTAGGCTATAACAGACTGGTCTGGTGACATGATACCATGGAAACCCGCAGAGTGGGGTCTGCTTATCATAATATTACCAGGTCCTTGTATATTCAATACAGGTCAGATTTTCCTAAGATTTGGCCTGCTAAAAGAATGTGTCGCCCCAGAAGAAAACAGTCCCATGTGGAAAGGAGTATAGCTCTTTCCAAACACACTGAGGTGGCTGGTATATATCGGAAACTTCAGATGAGTAGATCAGCATTTTATATTTGGTGCACTAAAGGTCCCAGCAAGCCCTAAACTTCTAGGGTACCTTGGCACTTGTTGAACTAATGTGTTGGTGATCATGCACAGTGCACATTTGTGTATTTAACACTACACAAATAGGTGCTTCAGGCCCCTAGAGTCCTACTGTTATACTCCCTCTCGTCTGCACATGCTTAATTGGGCAATACCAAAAATTTCCTAAGGGACTAGAACAAATACAAAGGCCGGGATGTAAGGAAGTTCGAGTTCTGCGGCTGTGCGGGATGCCGGCCGAAATCAGATGTTTTTTTAAAGGGGCAATCATGTACAAGACTAAACCATGCATGAGTTCGGCCGGCATCCCGCCCCGGCCTTACATCCCCCTCAAAATCTTTTGGTGTGAACCTGTGAATCAGGAATGTTAATTCACAGTGACATTGCCACTTCAGTAACTGCACAGCTGAGTCTTTTTCTTCTGTCTATTTGCATCTACTCTCACTTCTCTTTACTTCCACCACCAGCTCTTTGGGTTTCTGAATTTCTTCATCTGGGCGGCCAATGTGTGGTTTGTGTTCAAGGAGACAGCATGGAACAAGCAAGCAACCAACAAAGAGGAGTCTGCTGAGCGTGGAGAGGCTGAAGACCTTCAGTGATCCCTCCCTATTTCCTTTCTGGATCAGCAACTCTTTCTCTGCCAGTGACTCTACTAGTTCGGGAGAGTGGACTTCCCATCCTCTTCCCATCAGGCTCTGTCTTGTACTTACATATTACTGCTCTGCATCCTGATGCTGGCCCCGTATCATCTAACACCATCAAAACATCCACTGCATTGTGTTTTTTTCCACTCTTCTATTTTCCAAAGTTGTTACAACATCTCAAAGTTGTTACCGCCTCTGGTGCTATTTATTAAATAAAAGAATGTCCACTTTCTCTGAAGTATGGTGGTTAGGCATATACAGTCACTTTGTGGAGGCTTTATGCAGAGGTTAGATCAACAGGGGGAGGCGGTTGATACACAGTTAAAAGATAGACAGTCATTAGGTCGACACCATATGGTCGACAGTCAAAAGTCTGACAGGGCCAAAATGTCGACACATGGTTTTTAGGTTTTTTTTTTCATTTACAATCCATGTCACAAAATAGTACTGTACCTTTAGTAACCTTGTGGGAAGCGGTCAGAGCAAGCCACCAAGCCTGAAGCTTGGCGATCGGCTGAATTTCAACAAATTTGGAGAAAAAATGTTTGAAAACACAAAATAACACACAAAAATAATAATAATTTGTGTCAACATTTTGACCCTGTCAACCTTTTGACTGTCAGACTTTTGTGCCTGTCGGGCTTTTGAATGTCGACCATATGATCTCGAACAGGTCCTTTCAATATAAACAAGAATCAATACCAAGCACACAACGGTGGTGCAGATGAGGCAAGAACAAGAAGGTCACCTGCCTTCTAATGCAATATTCTAACAAAATCCATATGTAGGAGTAATCAGCGCATCACAATCTAAGTTACTAGATATAGATCGACCCCCTATATTGACAGTATAATCTGATACTCTACAGCAGGCATTCCCAACCACGGTCCTCAAGGCAGGTCCTCAGTGCAGGTTTTAGTGATATCCAGGCTGCAGCACACATGGTTAAATCAAAATAACTGAGCTACTAATTAAGTCACCTGTGCTGAAGCCTGGATATCACTAAAAATAAGAATTTACTCACCGGTAATTCTATTTCTCGTAGTCCGTAGTGGATGCTGGGACTCCGTAAGGACCATGGGGAATAGCGGCTCCGCAGGAGACTGGGCACAACTAAAAGAAAGCTTTAGACTAACTGGTGTGCACTGGCTCCTCCCACTATGACCCTCCTCCAGACTTCAGTTAGGATACTGTGCCCGGAAGAGCTGATACAATAAGGAAGGATTTTGAATCCCGGGTAAGACTCATACCAGCCACACCAATCACACCGTATAACTCGTGATACAATACCCAGTTAACAGTATGATAACAACTGAGCCTCTCAACAGATGGCTCAACAATAACCCTTTAGTTAAACAATAACTATATACACGTATTGCAGACAATCCGCACTTGGGATGGGCGCCCAGCATCCACTACGGACTACGAGAAATAGAATTACCTGTGAGTAAATTCTTATTTTCTCTGACGTCCTAAGTGGATGCTGGGACTCCGTAAGGACCATGGGGATTATACCAAAGCTCCCAAACGGGCGGGAGAGTGCGGATGACTCTGCAGCACCGAATGGGCAAACTCTAGGTCCTCCTCAGCCAGGGTGTCAAACTTGTAGAATTTAGCAAATGTGTTTGACCCCGACCAAGTAGCTGCTCGGCAAAGTTGTAGAGCCGAGACCCCTCGGGCAGCCGCCCAAGAAGAGCCCACCTTCCTCGTGGAATGGGCTTTCACTGATTTAGGATGCGGCAGTCCAGCCGCAGAATGTGCAAGCTGAATCGTACTACAGATCCAGCGAGCAATAGTCTGCTTTGAAGCAGGTGCACCCAACTTGTTGGGCGCATACAGGATAAATAGCGAGTCAGTCTTTCTGACTCCAGCTGTCCTGGAAACATACATTTTCAGGGCCCTGACTACGTCCAACAACTTGGAAGCCTCCAAGTCTTTAGTAGCCGCAGGCACCACGATAGGTTGGTTCAGATGAAAGGCTGATACCACCTTAGGGAGAAATTGGGGACGAGTCCTCAATTCTGCCCTATCCATATGGAAAATCAGATAAGGGCTTTTACATGACAAAGCCGCCAATTCTGATACACGCCTGGCCGAAGCCAAGGCCAACAACATGACCACTTTCCACGTGAGATATTTCAATTCCACGGTTTTAAGTGGCTCAAACCAATGTGACTTTAGGAAATCCAACACCACGTTGAGATCCCAAGGTGCCACTGGAGGCACAAAAGGGGGCTGAATATGCAGCACTCCCTTAACAAAAGTCTGAACTTCAGGTAGTGAAGCCAGTTCTCTCTGGAAGAAAATCGATAGAGCCGAAATCTGGACCTTAATGGAACCCAATTTTAGGCCCATAGTCACCCCTGACTGTAGGAAGTGCAGGAAACGGCCCAGCTGAAATTCCTCCGTTGGGGCCTTCCTGGCCTCACACCACGCAACATATTTTCGCCATATGCGGTGATAATGGTTTGCGGTTACTTCTTTCCTAGCTTTAATCAGCGTAGGAATGACTTCCTCCGGAATGCCCTTTTCCTTCAGGATCCGGTGTTCAACCGCCATACCGTCAAACGCAGCCGCGGTAAGTCTTGGAACAGACAGGGCCCCTGCTGCAGCAGGTCCTGTCTGAGCGGCAGAGGCCATGGGTCCTCTGAGATCATTTCTTGAAGTTCCGGGTACCAAGCTCTTCTTGGCCAATCCGGAACAATGAGTATAGTTCTTACTCCTCTTCTCCTTATTATCCTCAGTACCTTTGGTATGAGAGGAAGAGGAGGGAACACATAAACAGTCCGGTACACCCACGGTGTCACTAGAGCGTCCACAGCTATCGCCTGCGGGTCTCTTGACCTGGCGCAATATCTTTCTAGCTTTTTGTTTAGGCGGGACGCCATCATGTCCACCTGTGGCCTTTCCCAACGGTTTACAATCAGTTGGAAGACTTCTGGATGAAGTCCCCACTCTTCCGGGTGGAGGTCGTGCCTGCTGAGGAAGTCTGCTTCCCAGTTGTCCACTCCCAGAATGAACACTGCTGACAGTGCTAACACGTGATTTTCTGCCCATCGGAGAATCCTTGTGGCTTCTGCCATCGCCGTCCTGCTTCTCGTGCCGCCCTGTCGGTTTACATGGGCGACCGCCGTGATGTTGTCTGACTGGATCAGTACCGGCTGGTTTTGAAGCAGGGGTTTTGCCTGACTTAGGGCATTGTAAATGGCCCTCAGTTCCAGAATATTTATGTGTAGGGAAGTCTCCTGACTTGACCATAGTCCTTGGAAGTTTCTTCCCTGTGTGACTGCCCCCCAGCCTCGAAGGCTGGCATCCGTGGTCACCAGGACCCAGTCCTGTATGCCGAATCTGCGGCCCTCTTGAAGATGAGCACTTTGCAGCCACCACAGCAGAGACACCCTGGTCCTTGGAGACAGGGTTATCAGCCGATGCATCTGAAGATGCGATCCGGACCACTGTCCAACAGGTCCCACTGAAAGGTTCTTGCATGGAACCTGCCGAATGGAATTGCTTCGTAGGAAGCTACCATCTTTCCCAGGATCCGCGTGCAGTGATGCACCGACACCTGCTTTGGTTTTAGGAGGCCTCTGACTAGAGATGACAGCTCCTTGGCCTTCTCCTCCGGGAGAAACACTTTTTTTCTGTTCTGTGTCCAGAACCATCCCCAGGAACAGTAGACGTGTCGTAGGGACCAGCTGTGACTTTGAAATATTTAGAATCCATCCGTGCTGTTGTAGCACCTCCCGAGATAGTGCTACCCCGACCAACAACTGCTCCCTGGACCTCGCCTTTATCAGGAGATCGTCCAAGTACGGGATAATTAAAACTCCCTTCTTTCGAAGGAGTATCATCATTTCGACCATTACCTTGGTAAAGACCCTCCGAGCCGTGGAGAGACCGAACGGCAACGTCTGGAATTGGTAATGACAATCCTGTACCACAAATCTGAGGTACTCCTGGTGAGGATGGTAAATGGGGACATGCAGGTAAGCATCCTTGATGTCCAGTGATACCATGTAATCCCCCTTGTCCAGGCTTGCAATAACCGCCCTGAGCGATTCCATCTTGAACTTGAATTTTTTTATATATGTGTTCAAGGATTTCAAATTTAAAATGGGTCTCACCGAACCGTCCGGTTTCGGTACCACAAACATTGTGGAATAGTAACCCCGTCCTTGTTGAAGTAGGGGCACCTTTACTATCACCTGCTGGGAATACAGCTTGTGAATTGCCTCTATCACTGCCTCCCTGCCTGAGGGAGTTGTTGGCAAGGCAGATTTGAGAAAACGGCGGGGGGGAGACATCTCGAATTCCAGCTTGTACCCCTGAGATACTACTTGAAAGATCCAGGGATCCACCCGTGAGCGAGCCCACTGATCGCTGAAATTTTTGAGACGGGCCCCCACCGTACCTGGCTCCACCTGTGGAGCCCCAGCGTCATGCGGTGGACTTAGAGGAAGCGGGGGAGGACTTTTGCTCCTGGGAACTGGCTGTATGCTGCAGCTTTTTCCCTCTACCTCCGCCTCTGGGCAGAAAGGACGCGCCTCTAACCCGCTTGCCCTTATGGGGCCGAAAGGACTGTACCTGATAATACGGTGCTTTCTTTGGCTGTGAGGGAACATGGGGTAAAAATGCAGACTTCCCAGCTGTTGCTGTGGAAACTAGGTCCGAGAGACCATCCCCGAACAACTCCTCACCTTTATAAGGCAAAACTTCCATGTGCCTTTTAGAGTCTGCATCACCTGTCCACTGCCGAGTCCATAACCCTCTCCTGGCAGAAATGGACATTGCACTTATTTTAGATGCCAGCCGGCAAATATCCCTCTGTGCATCTGTCATGTATAAGATTGCATCTTTAATATGCTCTACGGTTAGCAATATAGTGTCCCTGTCTAGGGTATCAATATTTTCCGACAGGGAATCTGACCACGCAGCTGCAGCACTGCACATCCATGCTGAAGCAATAGCTGGTCTCAGTATAATACCTGTGTGTGTATATACAGACTTCAGGATAGCCTCCTGCTTTCTATCAGCAGGTTCCTTTAGGGCGGCCGTATCCGGAGACGGTAGTGCCACCTTCTTTGACAAGCGTGTGAGCGCTTTATCCACCCTAGGGGATGTTTCCCAACGTGACCTATCCTCTGGCGGGAAAGGGTACGTCATTAGTAACCTTTTAGAAATTACTAGTTTCTTATCGGGGGAAGCCCACGCTTCTTCACACACTTCATTTAACTCCTCAGATGGAGGAAAAACTACTGGTAGTTTTTTCTCTCCAAACATAATACCCTTTTTTGTGGTACCTGGGGTAACATCAGAAATGTGCAACACATTTTTCATAGCCTCAATCATGTAACGTGTGGCCCTATTGGAAGTTACATTAGTCTCATCGTTGTCGACACTGGAGTCAGTATCCGTGTCGACATCTGTGTCTGCCATCTGAGGTAGCGGGCGTTTTAGAGCCCCTGATGGCTTTTGAGACGCCTGGGCAGGCACAGGCTGAGAAGCCGGCTGTCCCATATTCGGTATGTCGTCAAACCTTTTATGTAAGGAGTCGACACTGTCACGTAATTCCTTCCACATAACCATCCACTCAGGTGTCGGCCCCGCAGGGGGTGACATCACATTTATAGGCATCTGCTCCGCCTCCACATAAGCCTCCTCATCAAACATGTCGACACAGCCGTACCGACACACCGCACACACACCGGGAATGCTCTGACAGAGGACAGGACCCCACAAAGCCCTTTGGGGAGACAGAGAGAGAGTATGCCAGCACACACCAGAGCGCTATAATAATACAGGGATTAACTGAATTATTTCTCCTTATAGCTGCTATATAGTTATACTGCGCCTAAATTTAGTGCCCCCCCTCTCTTTTTTACCCTTTGTAGCTTGATACTGCAGGGGAGAGCCAGGGAGCGATCCTTCCAGCGGAGCTGTGAGGGAAAAATGGCGCCAGTGTGCTGAGGGAGTTAGCCCCGCCCCTTTTTCGCTGACTTTTCTCCAGCTTTTTTCAGGAATTCTGGCAGGGGTAATTTATCACATATATAGCCCTGGGACTATATATTGTGATGATTTGCCAGCCAAGGTGTTTATATTGCTGCTCAGGGCGCCCCCCGCCCCAGCGCCCTGCACCCATCAGTGACCGGAGTGTGAGGTGTGCATGAGGAGCAATGGCGCACAGCTGCAGTGCTGTGCGCTACCTTGTTGAAGACCGAGGTCTTCTGCCGCCGATTTTCCGGACCACTTCTTGCTTCTGGCTCTGTAAGGGGGACGGCGGCGCGGCTCCGGGACCGAACGATCGAGGTCGGGTCCTGTGTTCGATCCCTCTGGAGCTAATGGTGTCCAGTAGCCTAAGAAGCCCAAACTATCTCCAGTCAGGTAGGTTCGCTTCTTCTCCCCTTAGTCCCTCGCTGCAGTGAGTCTGTTACCAGCAGATCTCACTGTAAAATAAAAAACCTAAAATATACTTTCTTTCTAGGAGCTCAGGAGAGTCCCTAGTGTGCATCCAGCTCAGCCGGGCACAAGATTCTAACTGAAGTCTGGAGGAGGGTCATAGTGGGAGGAGCCAGTGCACACCAGTTAGTCTAAAGCTTTCTTTTAGTTGTGCCCAGTCTCCTGCGGAGCCGCTATTCCCCATGGTCCTTACGAAGTCCCAGCATCCACTTAGGACGTCAGAGAAACCTGCACTGTTGGTGTGCCTTGAGGACCGTGGTTGGGAATGCCTGCTCTACAGCTTTTCAAATACCCTGAAATATCGGCAGTTTTCCCATTTCTCTCAAGTCTAAAATCCTGCAGTAGAACAGTCTTCAAATGATATCCAAGTATCTATGAGAATTGAGACTTAAACAGTGTAAAATTGCACAGCATTAATCACTCCTTTCATACAGTTGATCCCCAGATCTATGGGGGTGACTCAGAGCTGATCGTAGATGTGCTAAATTTTGCAAATCTACGATCAGATTTACTGACACTGGCACAAGGCTAGTCCCCCCGCGTGTGAAAGCATTGCACGGCAGCGATGCTTTTTCATCTGCCAAGTAGCTACCTACCTTTGCAGCCTAGCTGCACTGGCAGGTGGCTAACTGCAGCATTCTGGGTCGCAGCAGCTGTGTGTGATGTCACGCAGCCGCTGTGGCCTGCCCCTGCAACGATCCAGACACTCCTGCGTTGTCCGGACTGCGCCCCACCAATGGCGTTCTAACACCGTTGGCACGCCCCCTCCCGCCCCTCAACCGCCTCTGCCTGTCAATCAGGCACAGGCGATCGCACCAGTGAGATGCTTTCACACTCCAGAAAGGGCTTCAAGCTGCGATCGCTGTTGTACCAGCGATCAGGTCTGAATTAGGCCCTATATCTGATATACCATAAACAAAAGCTAATATGGCACATAGCGAATGCAATCTGGGTGATATAACTTGTCATTGGAAGTAACCGGTCTCTCCCTGCAGGGCTTCCATCATAGAAGCCATCTGGATGGTGCATAAAAGATGGAACACATCCCATGTATTATCTTAAATTTGACTCTGCTATCTGACCTGGTCATCTTGGCTGGACTACATTTCACTTATGGTCTTTTATTTGTCCCAGGGGTGGGTGGCACACCATGTTCTCCCTTAATTTCTCTTCCCTTCTCACAGATTTAAACCAATATATTTGTACTGTCATTGTACATTTCTGCTCTTATTCGTAGTTAAGTAGCATTTGGTCAGGTTCATGCATATCTCACAATTGTCTTGTTTTTCTTGATTGTGTTTTTCCCCTCCTTCCATCTCTCCCTTTTCTCACTAAGGGGGAAGATGTACTAAGCCTTGGAGAGACATAAAGTACTAGCCAATCAGCTCCTAACTGCCATGTTACAGGTTGTATTTGAAAAAAGACAGCTGCTGATTGGTTGGTAGTTTATCTCTCTCCGCTTTATCACTCTCCAGGGCTTAGTACATTTGCCCCTATGTAGCTTTTATTCCCTTTTACAATAGATAGTAAGAGAGCCTTCACAAAATAATGCAGTTCCTCAACACCCAATGTTCTGTCACTTTCCATTTCACCATACAGGAAAGAAAGATCCATAACTGATATGGTAATATAGATATATATAAAGTCAAATGCCTTCAATACAATCTCCAAGTGGGTTGTTCTCCAAACATAATATAAAGCTAGCCACTGTTGGAAATCCTTTCTATATGACAGGCCATTCTGTATACCACCAAAAATGGAGACTAAAGATAGAGGAATTTCTGCAGGTATAGTATCATATTATTATGCAGATGCTGCAAGCACTGAAACTTGTATAGGTGTTAGTAAGATATGTTAAAAGGGGATGCAGTCAGGATTCTGAGGTTCAGGATACTGACACCGAAATCCTGCCATCCGACAATGCCACCAGCCGGAATCCTGGTGCACCAGGACTATTCTCACCCATAGAATGTGAATAGAACCTGTGGTGAGTGCAGCGAGCCACTGAGCCCGTAGCATGGCAAGCGCAGCGAGCCCTCAAGGGGACTCTTAGCACTCGCCCAGCTTCCGCCATTCTGGCGGGCGGGATGCCGCTGTTGGAATATGGACAGCCGGCATCCTATCCACCGGTAATACATACCGAACCCGATAAAGGTGTATGCATACTGATATTCTTAGTTATTAGAAGAACCATACAGTATTCAAATACAATGCATGTAATCTATTAAAATATTAACAAATATTCTTCATCCTGGGGTTATGTGGATCTCTCACCGACCAAGAGGTGGTATAATCACATTGTAAATATAGACGTTCAACCCTAAATTCTGATAAAGCCACCATAGGACTGTCATAGATTTCACACACACCTGGCTGGAATAACCAGCGTGTTTTGACTCAATGGGAGATGTATCAAACTGTGGAGAGAGATAAAGTGCCAACCACTTTGGGGTCTATAGGTGCATGTGCACTAGGCGTTTTTGCCCAGTGTGTTTGCAGAGTGGTGATGTGAAAATCGATATCAGGAAAATCGCACAGTGCATACACACTGAGCGATTTTCACCCGGCCCAGCGATTTTCACGGGGGTAAACCACTTTCCACAGTAGGAGACTTTGGGAAGTGGTTCACTCAGCCGGTAAAACAGGCCGACGGACGGCGGCGGCCAGCGATAATGTGGGAACGCGCATCACCGCTCATCACCTGGCCATACACACTAGGAGGTTTTGAGCTCAAAATGAGCTACTTTGAGCTCAAAATCACCTAGTGTGTATGGGCCTTATGAATTAAACCGTGGAGAGAGAGAGAGATAAAGTGTGAACCAATCAGCTCCTATGTGCCATGTTACAGGCTGTGTTTGGAAACTGACAGTTAGGAGCTGGTTGGTTGGTAGTTTATCACTCTCCAAGGTTTGATACATCTCCCCCTGAGTGGCTATGTCAAGGTTACTGAGACGTATTCACTCATCACTGTCCAATACATGCTCAAAAGTGATGAAGCAATAAACAATTTTCTCTAACGTCCTAAGTGGATGCTGGGGACTCCGTAAGGACCATGGGGAATAGCGGCTCCGCAGGAGACTGGGCACATCTAAAGAAAGCTTTAGGACTATCTGGTGTGCACTGGCTCCTCCCCCTATGACCCTCCTCCAAGCCTCAGTTAGATCTCTGTGCCCGAACGAGAAGGGTGCACACTAGGGGCTCTCCTGAGCTTCTTAGTGAAAGTTTTAGTTTAGGTTTTTTATTTTCAGTGAGACCTGCTGGCAACAGGCTCACTGCATCGAGGGACTAAGGGGAGAAGAAGCGAACTCACCTGCGTGCAGAGTGGATTGGGCTTCTTAGGCTACTGGACATTAGCTCCAGAGGGACGATCACAGGCCCAGCTTGGATGGGTCCCAGAGCCGCGCCGCCGGCCCCCTTACAGAGCCAGAAGGCAGAAGAGGTCCGGAAAATCGGCGGCAGAAGACGTCCTGTCTTCAACAAGGTAGCGCACAGCACTGCAGCTGTGCGCCATTGCTCTCAGCACACTTCACACTTCGGTCACTGAGGGTGCAGGGCGCTGGGGGGGGCGCCCTGAGACGCAATAAAAACACCTTGGATGGCAAAAAATGCATCACATATAGCTCCTGGGCTATATGGATGCATTTAACCCCTGCCAGAATCCATAAAAAAGCAGGAGAAAAGTCAGCGAAAAAGGGGCGGAGCCTATCTCCTCAGCACACTGGCGCCATTTCCCCTCACAGCTCCGTTGGAGGGAAGCTCCCTGGCTCTCCCCTGCAGTCACTACACTACAGAAAGGGTTAAAAAAGAGAGGGGGGCACTAATTAGGCGCAGTATTATTAACTATACAGCAGCTATAAGGGGAAAAACACTTATATAAGGTTATCCCTGTATTTATATAGCGCTCTGGTGTGTGCTGGCAAACTCTCCCTCTGTCTCCCCAAAGGGCTAGTGGGGTCCTGTCCTCTATCAGAGCATTCCCAGTGTGTGTGCTGTATGTCGGTACTTTTGTGTCGACATGTATGAGGAGAAAAATGATGTGGAGACGGAGCAGATTGCCTGTAATAGTGATGTCACCCCCTAGGGGGTCGACACCTGAGTGGATGAACTGTTGGAAGGAATTACGTGACAGTGTCAGCTCTGTATAAAAGACAGTGGTTGACATGAGACAGCCGGCTACTCAGCTTGTGCCTGTCCAGACGTCTCATAGGCCGTCAGGGGCTCTAAAGCGCCCGTTACCTCAGATGGCAGATATAGACGCCGACACGGATACTGACTCCAGTGTCGACGGTGAAGAGACGAATGTGACTTCCAGTAGGGCCACACGTTACATGATTGAGGCAATGAAAAATGTTTTACACATTTCTGATAATACGAGTACCACCAAAAAAGGGGTATTATGTTCGGTGAGGAAAAACTACCAGTAGTTTTCCTGAATCTGAGAAATTAAATGAGGTGTGTGATGATGCGTGGGTTTCCCCCGATGATAACTGATAATTTCTAAAATGTTATTGGCATTATATCCTTTCCCGCCAGAGGTTAGGGTGCGTTGGGAAACACCCCCTAGGGTGGATAAAGTGCTCACACGCTTGTAAGGGCTCTACCTTCGCCTGAGATGGCCGCCCTTAAGGATCCTGCTGATAGAAAGCAGGAGGGTATCCTTAAAGGTATTTACACACATACTGGTGTTATACTGCGACCAGCAATCGCCTCAGCCTGGATGTGCAGTGCTGGGTTGGCGTGGTCGGATTCCCTGACTGAAAATATTGATACCCTAGATAGGGACAGTATATTTTTGCCTATAGAGCATTTAAAAGATGCATTTCTATATATGCGTGATGCACAGCGGAATATTTGCCGACTGGCATCAAGTCTAAGCGCGTTGTCCATTTCTACCAGTAGAGGGTTATGGACACGTCAGTGGTCAGGTGATGCGTATTCCAAACGGCATTTGGAAGTATTGCTTTATTAAGGGAGGAGTTATTTGGGGTCGGTCTTTCAGACCTGGTGGCCACGGCAACAGCTGGGAATTCCACGTTTGTACCCCAGGTCGCCTCTCAACATGAGAAGACGCCGTATTATCAGGTGCAGTCTTTTCGTGGACAAGCGGGCAAAAGGTTCCTCATTTCTGCCCCGTGACAGAGGGAGAGGAAAAAGGCTGCAGAAATCAGCCAGTTCCCAGGAACAGAAACCCTCTCCCGCCTCTGCCAAGCCCTCAGTATACGCTGGGGCTTTACAAGCAGAATCAGGCACGGTGGGGGGCCCGTCTCAATGAATTTCAGCGCGCAGTGGGCTCACTCGCAAGTAGACCCCTGGATCCTTCAGGTGATATCTCAGGGGTACAAATTAGAATTAGAGACGTCTCCCCCTCGCCGTTTCCTAAAGTCGGCTTTACCGATGTCTCCTTCTGACAGGGAGACAGTTTTGGAAGCCATTCACAAGCTGTATTCCCAGCAGGTGATAATCAAGATACCCCTCCTGCAAGGAACGGGGTATTATTCCACACTGTTGTGGTACCGAAGCCGGACGGCTCGGTGAGACCGATTCTAAATCTAAAATCTTTGAACACTTACGTACAGAGGTTCAAATTCAAGATTGAGTCACTCAGAGCAGTGATTGCGAACCTGGAAGAAGGGGACTACATGATGTCTCGGGACATCAAGGATGCTTACCTTCATGTCAAAATTTACCCTTCTCACCAAGGGTACCTCAGGTTTATGGTACAGAACTGTCACTATCAGTTCAGACGCTGCCGTATGGATGGTACACGGCACCCCGGGTCTTTACCAAGGTATGGCCGAAATGATGATATTCCTTCGAAGGAAGTGAATTTTAGTTATCCCTTACTTGGACAATTCCCTGATAAGGGTAAGATCCAGGGAACAGTTGGAGGTCGGTGTAGCACTATCTCAGGTAGTGTGGCGGCAGCACGATTGGATTCTCAATATTCCAAAATCGCCCCTGGTTCCGACGACGTGTCTTCTGTTCCTAGGGATGATCCTGGACACAGTCCAGAAAAAGGTGTTTCTCCCGGAGGAGAAAGCCAGGGAGTTATCCGAGCTAGTCAGGAACCTCCTAAAACCGAGCCAAGTCTCAGTGCATCAATGCACAAGGGTTCTGGGTAAAATGGTGGCTTCCTACGAAGCAATCCCATTTGGCAGATTCCACGCAAGAACTTTCCAGTGGGACCTGCTGGACAAATGGTCCGGGTCGCATCTTCAGATGCATCAGCGGATAACCCTGTCACCAAGGACAAGGGTGTCCCTCCTGTGGTGGTTGCAGAGTGCTCATCTTCTAGAGGGCCGCAGATTAGGCATTCAGGACTGGGTCCGGGTGACCACGGATGCCAGCCTGCGAGGCTGGGGAGCAGTCACACAGGGAAGGAATATCCAGGGCTTATGGTCAAGCCTGGAGACATCACTTCACATAAATATCCTGAAGCTAAGGGACATTTACAATGCCCTAAGCTTAGCAAGACCTCTGCTTCAAGGTCAGCCGGTGTTGATCCAGTCGGACAATATCACGGCAGTCACCCACGTAAACAGACAGGGTGGCACAAGAAGCAGGAGGGCAATGGCAGAAGCTGCAAGGATTCTTTGCTGGGCGGAAAATCATGTGATAGCACTGTCAGCAGTATTCATTCCGGGAGTGGACAACTGGGAAGCAGACTTCCTCAGCACGACCTCCACCCGGGAGAGTGGGGACTTCACCCAGAAGTCTTCCACATGATTAAAAACTCGACAGGTATTGCGCCAGGTCCAGGGACCCTCAGGCAATAAGCTGTAGACGCTCTGGTAACACTGTGGGTGTACCAGTCAGGGTATGTGTTCCCTCCTCTGCCTCTCATACCCAAGGTACTGAGATTGATAAGATGGAGAGGAGTAAGCACTATATTCGTGGTTCCGGATTGGCCAAGAAGGACTTGGTAACCGGAACTTCAAGAGATGCTCACGGAGGATCCGTGGCCTCTACCTCTAAGAAGGGACCTGCTCCAGCAAGGACCCTGTCTGTTCCAAGACTTACCGCGGCTGCGTTTGACGGCATGGCGGTTGAACGCCGAATCCTGAAGGAAAAAAGGCATTCCGGATGAAGTCATCCCTATCCTGATCAAAGCCAGGAAGGATGTAACCGCAAAAACATTATCACCGCAATTGGCGAAAATATGTTGCGTGGTGCGAGGCCAGTAAGGCCCGACGGAGGAAATTCAACTGGGTCGATTCCTACATTTCCTGCAAACAGGAGTGTCTATGGGCCTGAAATTGGGGTCCATTAAGGTTCAAATTTCGGCCCTGTCAAATTTCTTCCAAAAAGAACTAGCTTCAGTCCCTGAAGTTCAGACGTTTGTAAAAGGGGTACTGCATATACAGCCTCCTTTTGTGCCTCCAGTGGCACTTTGGGATCTCAATGTAGTTTTGGGTTCCAAAAGTCACATTGGTTTGAACCACTTAAATCTGTGGAGTTAAAATATCTCACATGGAAAGTGGTCATGCTGTTGGCCCTGGCCTGGGCCAGGCGCGTGTCAGAATTGGCGGCTTTATCCTGAAAAAGCCCTTATCTGATTTTCCATTCGGACAGGGCGGAATTGAGGACTCGTCCTCAGTTTCTCCCCAAGGTGGTTTCAGCGTTTCACCTGAACCAACCTATTGGTGGTGCCTGCGGCTACTAGGGACTTGGAGGCCTCCAAGTTGCTAGACGTTGTCAGTGCCCTGAAAATATATGTTTCCAGGACGGCTGGAGTCAGAAAATCTGACTCGCTGTTTATCCTGTATGCACCCAACAAGCTGGGTGCTCCTGCTTCTAAGCAGACTATTGCTCGTTGGATTTGTAGTACAATTCAGCTTGCACATTCTGTGGCAGGCCTGCCACAGCCAAAAATCTGTAAATGCCCACTCCACAAGGAAGGTGGGCTCATCTTGGGCGGCTGCCCGAGGGGTCTCGGCTTTACAACTTTGCCGAGCAGCTACTTGGTCAGGAGCAAATACGTTTGTAAAATTCTACAAAATTGATATCCTGGCTGAGGAGGACCTGGAGTTCTCTCATTCGGTGCTGCAGAGTCATCCGCACTCACCCGCCCGTTTGGGAGCTTTGGTATAATCCCCATGGTCCTTACGGAGTCCCCAGCATCCACTTAGGACGTTAGAGAAAATAAGAATTTACTTACCGATAATTCTATTTCTCATAGTCCGTAGTGGATGCTGGGCGCCCATCCCAAGTGCGGATTGTCTGCAATACTTGTACATAGTTATTGTTACAAAAATCGGGTTATTATTGTTGTGAGCCATCTTTCAGAGGCTCCTCTGTTATCATGCTGTTAACTGGGTTCAGATCACAAGTTATACGGTGTGATTGGTGTGGCTGGTATGAGTCTTACCCGGGATTCAAAATCCTTCCTTATTGTGTCAGCTCGTCCGGGCACAGTATCCTAACTGAGGCTTGGAGGAGGGTCATAGGGGGAGGAGCCAGTGCACACCAGATAGTCCTAAAGCTTTCTTTAGATGTGCCCAGTCTCCTGCGGAGCCGCTATTCCCCATGGTCCTTACGGAGTCCCCAGCATCCACTACGGACTATGAGAAATAGAATTATCGGTAAGTAAATTCTTATTTTACTTTACATTACTTTACATGAAATAGGTAATATCATTTCATATGTGTTCACGTATATTATGCTTGAGGCATTGGCGTATCTATAATGGGTACAGTGTGTGCAGTGCACACGGGCCCCGAGGTCCAGGGGGGGGCACACCCCGCACACACTGCACCCATTTGTTTAATACTTACCTCTCTAGAGTCCCCCGTCGGAGCCATCCCTTCTTGGCAGCGCATCAGAGTCTGACCACTAGGTGGTACAAACTCTATTGCGCTTGCTGAAAATTCCGGAAACGTGGTGCAGCGGCCATTTTTCCGGAGTTGTGTGCATGCACATTAGGAAAATCTTCAGGAAAATGGCCACCTCGCCATTTCCTGGAGGTTTGCGCATGCACAATAGAGTCTGTGCTCAGACTCCATTGCCACTGCGAAGAAGGATGGCACCGCCGGGCAACTCCGAGGAGGTAAGTATTAAATCCTTGTGCATTGTCAGAGAGGATGGGGCCCCTAATGCAGAAGGCTGCACACGGGCCTCCTCCTCTCTTAAAACACTCCTGGCTTGAGGTATAAATATTGTTTAGTACAATAATATATACTACTTCTACTTCACAGATATTCAACTCAGTTGTTATCTATTTGTAAAATGTATGTTGTACTTTCCTTTATAAGTTAGACAAATGTTTCCATAAAAAAAATAATTTATTAGTTACATGCATAAATGGAGAGATGGTCTAACCTGCTGTGTGGCTGTCACTATTAATCAGCCATAGCAGCATCACCTCCATGGTGTGTAGGTATGGCGATCACTAAGTGGGGATATCAATGATCTACATAGATTGTGACAACTTACCAGTACATTAATTGACTACCCAACTCCAATTGCTGTGGAAACTAAAGGACGCAATAATCTGTCGGTAATGCTCACATGCAAATGGCTATCAGACAATGGATCTGATAATCAGGAAAGCATAGATATAACTGTAGAGAATTTGCTGCCAACATATATATATATATATATATATATATATATATACCTTATGGACAATGGCATAATAAATAGGCCAACACAATGTACTGAACCTATTGTTACAGGAGTGGCTGTAGTGTAAATCAAACATGTAGCATACTTTGAATATAGAGACACGCTGGGGTCACATGGATGGTTTGCCAGCAGAAGGTCTAGAGAGCATGGTGTCAATTTTTGCAGACGACACCAAACTATGGGCCTAATTCAGACCTGATCGTAGATGTGCTAAATTTAGCACATCTACAATCGGCTTCCCTGACATGCGGGGGGACGCCCAGCACAGGGCTAGTCCGCCCTGCATGTCAGGCCCTACTCCGCCGTACAAGTACAAATTGCATGGCAGCGATGCTTTTGTGCTTGAATAGTAGCTCCTAGTGAGGCCCCATCTGGAATACTGCGCACAATTTTGGGCACCATACTACAAAAAGGATATCCTGGAACTAGAAAAGGTTCAGAGGTGGGCGACCATACTCATGAAGGGGATGGAGACGCTGGAATACCAGGAAAGACTTGCAAGGCTTGACATGTTTACATTGGAAAAGAGGAGACTAAGAGGGGACATGATCATCATTTATAAATATATAAGGGGACAATACTCAGAGCTTGCGGGGGATCTGTTTTTGGTATGATCAACACAGAAGACATGTGGAAACCCACTTAGGTTAGAGGAGAGGAGATTCCGCACACAGAGGCGAAAAGGTTTTTTCACAGGACAATATGAGTTTGGAATTTCCTGCCTGCGAAAGTAGTATTGGCAGACTCGGTCAATACTTTTAAGAATGGGCTAGATAAATTCCTAATGGTTATGGTGCATAGATCAGAAACTATAGTTATAATAAAATGAGGGGGAAAACACAAAACAATAACAATTAGTACAGCATAGGAGAACACAAACAGGTTGAACTCAATGGACAAATCGTCTTTTTTCAACCTCAATAACTATGTAACCCGTGTTTTTACAGCTAATGAATGACAGGATTGAAAAGCTCATTTTCTAACACATACAGTTTTACAACATGTTGAAATGGGATGCGGTTAGCTGACCAGCGCTCCAGATCCCGGCGGTCAGCATGCCAACGCTGGGATCCCAGCAACCGGTAACGCAGCCCCAACCCGAAATGGGATGCCCATTTTTCCTCCAACCCAAGAATGCGTACAGTGTAGAATCACTGCAATTTCTCATACACCAGAGAAATAGGTATAAAGAAATGAAACAGTAAGACATAACTCCATATTCCATATAACTCCAAGTTGTATTTACTGGTGAGCCTGGATGGAAGTGACAATGCTAAATTCCTTTGTCGTATAAACAACCCGTTATGAAGTCTAAGAACACTGTACGCTGTTTGCTTAAGAAGTACCGTAAGGGTACGCTATCTGCGTAACGATCGCTCAGCCGTAGGCGAGACGCTCAGGCGTCACGTTCGCTCGCGGCCCAGTGATCACAGGACACGTTATTGGCTATGACTAGAGTAATGATTTGCTATGGCGTAGCTTACGCTCGAGACCACGAGGAGGTCACCAGCGGTGCAGACGCTCACAATGCTATACCTTTATGTCTAAACCTTATACCAATGAAATACACAGAATACCTTAATGTGAATACAGGGTGTAAGTGCAACCTTGTGTAACCCGACTAACTACAAAGCTGCTTGAGCGTTACCGACGCTCAAGTGAACACTTAACACTATAGAAAATACACAGATACTGGTTTAGGGTCCAAAGCCTATTAACTGTATTATCTCTAATATACTTGTATAAAGGGGATAACAGTACAAATGATACACTACAATATAACAGAGACTTCCTAACCACAGAACTAAACAACAAATACAAAAAGACAATACTACTCTGACCTAAATGCAATACAATACAATACTATGAGAGATATAAGAGAAAAGAGGAGAGAGAGAGAGAGAGAGAGACGGAGAGAGATGAGAGAAATTGGCTCACAGAAAGACAATGATTACGGAGAGAAAACTTACGCACAAAGGGTATGATCGCATGCGCCTCGATATCCAGCTCCCGGCTATCAGCAGATAACCGTTGATGAGAGAGTGAAGTTGGATATGGTCGGCCTGCCTATTTATGCCCCACACACAATGCAATCTCATAGTCCCTACAATCCCATTGTCCATTGGCCGAAGGAATTCGGCCCTGCATCATAACAAAAGGTCATAGGGTGATTCATACAGGTGGGCTGTGACGATTTCCAACAGCTCAGGTGGGTGGGAAACTAGGTTTCCCGCCGCATACCTGAGTATGAGTAAATAATAGAAATGGACATAAACTTCTTATGTCCATAACTATTCGCACGAGCGATTAATACGCTCCAAACCAACACCGGAATATTGCTAATTAAATACTCTTCCGATGGGTACCAAACACTGCTGTATGATTCCTGTTAGACCCTTCGTACAATACAAAGAGGGATTCCTTTAAACAGGGACCTTCTATATTAACCAAACTTTCAGAAACTATCAAAGGGATCATGATCCATAAACTACATTAATTGTGAAAATATGTAACGAATGAGTCGCACGCTACGACTACATAAACTCTACCGTAAATACGCATACCGCGCCTGCGAGTGCACGCTATTGCGGGTATGCGCCTTCACGGGAGAGCGTACGCATGCGCAGCGCGGACCAGTGTGCGGTGCAAATATGGCAACGTGCATAGAGACATTTTTCTGACTTTGACAGTCCACCCTTTGGCAGTCAATAATAACTGCCACCTTCTAAAATATTTAAGGAGAAAAATGTAAGTCAGGGGTTAATTGATTTCCATGGTGGGGTAAGGAAGAAGAGAGGAGTAGGTGTGAAAAGGGTATGACCTAGTGAGAAAGTAGAAGCATGTGTGTATGAGTCCATGTTTGGAGGGTCATGTATCATCGTGCCGTACGTGTGGTAAATCAAGCTTCGAGGTATTGCGAAGTATACATTTGAATTCCTTCTTATCCTGTGGTACAGGTCTGTGGATGGGCTGTCAAACTCTACCGAGCTCATTTCGGCTTTCAGTTGTAACAAAATGGGGATGCACATTTTAGTTGATGATACATGAATGGGGGAGGTATGTGGTTGCTGATATCTGTGCCTGTATTCCCTATCGTCTATGTGTGTCGTTACCTGAGGGTTGTAGGGATGAAGATAAAAAACACTTACGAAAAATGCAATGATATTCTATGTCAGGGAAATGTACATCTGTTGTTGAAGTTGTGTTCGGTATCTGTTGAGAGTCGTCTTCTTTGCGCTGTTTTGCTCCTTAGGCATGAGCAACAAGCTTTGTCAGTGCCATCAGATTTACAAAAAAAATGTTGGGCTAGCGTGAGTTTAAAAGTACTAGGGAAACTGGGGATCCATGGCAAAGTTCATCAAGTGTCCATATCATAGGTTGTCAAAACTTCATCTTTGGTGCTTGTCTGTTGTCTGTATACATTTCGTCTCGTCAGCTTCCTCGTCCAAGGGGGTCTTTGTATCTTGGAGAAAAACAGAAAAACAGGTGAAAGAAACGGACCGTATAATCGCATTTTCATCACATTCTGGTTTCTATCATTGGGTCATAAATCAAATCCAGGTTAATTACGGTTTCCTCACTCCTCAAGCTCATCACTTTTGTACTTTGTTTGCACCTCATTAAAGCCTGCCCGCATCTAAATATCAATCCAATCGATATAATGACACCCAAGATACATAGTAGAAACTTTCCAACATCCATTATGACTCCTTGAGCCCAGTCTCCTAAACCGGAGAACCAATTTCGCGGGTTCAACCATGACACCCAACCAGTCAGCTCATTACCTACAGCAGCAAGGGTGAGATTGTGTTTTCGACGAAATTCCCACTTCAATTGGAGAATATCGTCCATCTTTTGGTCTATGACCTCTACCGGATCCTCGGTGCTATTTGTGATATACGTGCAACACTTTATGCCGTACTGTGTTGCCAATGTAACACAATATCCGCCTGTTACTGCTGTAAGATAATTAAGAACCATCCTATGCTGAACTAGTTCTGTTTTGTAAGCTTGAAGTTCTCTTCCAGTGTATCTAAACGTGTCATCATACATTTCAGTGATATTATCTAACAAATTGGCGAGTGCGGAAATGTATCTATAATTCATCACTCCTCGAGCGGTACGAGTGAAATCTAACGCTACCAGAACCTGAATCCCGGTGGATTCATGGATAAGATCAGAGGCCGGATGCTCTAACCTTTCTGACAGTTGTCTTTTAACTCGGTGCTCGTAATGAGTGTGAGTATAAGGAGCTTGGGCACCACGGTGTATGTCCTTCATTTTGTCATGTGTAACAGTCATCACTTCAGGCAACACTTTTCCAATATAACACAATCCTTCAGAGTTTGGGGCAAGCCACTTGTACGCCTTTCTCCCGCATATGAAATATGCATCATCGGGGAGGACATAAGGGACGGAGAAGGACATGATCATGTTACAAACCTTCCAGGTGAAATCTCCTGACCCTAATTCTTCCATCTGCTTAATGCACGTATCGGTTTGTACGATATGTGCACAGTATCCTGGTGATACCTCTCCAACTCTAGTAATCTTATTTCCTAAGGTATATCGATACCAGAAAGATTTTCCTCTACTGGCTATGTGGCGTACGAGCTCTGTATCTGTAGGCATTCTATCTGCTCTGTGTGAAAAGGTCATGGTAAGGTTGCTCCATGACACTTCCCAATTTCCCGGCTTACATGGATTGGAGATATTAAAACATAAGAGGGACCTATCCACATGGTATTGGTGGAGCTTCAAACTAGGAGGGCTGGAGATGTTAAACCTCCGGTCCACCGGTCTCCCACCACTTAGCTCAAGTACCTCCCCTAACGTTAAAGGAAATGGTACTAGCCCTGATTTGCTGTGACCCTGAGGTACTTGAGAGCATACCCAACAATCTGTTTGGTTTAATACGTTACCCACTAAGGAGTGATAGTCACTCAATGGATGCCGGTCCATATGGATATTAAAACTGGATTGGCATTTCTTTATGCATCCATCTTCAACCAGATTATCACAGAGCCTACAGATACAATTTTCTTCAGCTAACAATCCATCACAATTTCTTCTATCGGATCGTTTTCTGATACTCGCCTTTGCTTGTTGGTTTGGTTGATCTTGGAAAACTACGCCTCCATCATCATAATCGGAACCCATTCCAGAACCTCTTTCGACCTCTATGGTACTCTCGCCGGAACAGACTGCTCTGGTCAACATCATGGTTAACATCAAAATCCGGATCACAGTCTCTTGGGGCAAGTCCATCTTTGAGGAGGAAATAGAGAAGAATGAGAAGGGGGAAAAAGAAATTTTAAGGGAGAGGGGCTGGGAAGTGGAGAAAAACAATAAAAGGGAGAAGGGAGTCGACAACTGCTTTCGGTCTTCAAGGCTCAGGTGCCGCCTCAGTCCTCCTGGAACAGACACTCCAGTGATACAACCTCTACCGTCTGTTCCTTATCACGGGACTTCTCTGGATCAGCAACCTTTTTGCAGTGGGATGAATGGACCCAAGTCTCTCTCTCAGCAACCTTCAATGCTGTGGTGCTAGTCAATAAGACCTGGTATGGTCCTTCCCATCTATCAATAAGACAACCTGAGCGTAGAAAAATTCGTATCATTACATAATCCCCAGGTTCAATGTCATGACAATTACTATCTGGTAAATCAGGAATCACCAACTTCAGATTATCATTTTGACTCCTCAACTGCTTACTCATGTTAATCAAGTACTTTACAGTTACTTCATTGTTACATTTCAAATCATCCTGAGGGTTAATCATGACATGCGGTTGTCGACCAAACAAGATTTCAAAAGGAGACAGATTAAGAGGGGACCTGGGAGTGGTTCTGATGCTATACAAAACAATGGGTAAAGCTTCTGGCCACGTCAATCCTGTCTCTGCCATTACTTTACTCAATTTATTTTTAATAGTGCTGTTCACTCTTTCGACCTTCGCACTCGCCTGTGGACGGTACGGAGTGTGCAGCTTGCTATCAATACCCATTAATTTACACATTCCTTGAAAGACATCACCTGTAAAATGGGTACCCCTATCACTTTCAATGATTCTAGGGATACCATATCTACATACAAATTCCTGCACAATTTTCTTAGCTGTAAACATAGCGGTATTTGTAGCTGCTGGAAAAGCTTCGACCCAATTCGAGAAAACATCTATACAAACAAGTACATATTTCAAATTTCGACATGGGGGTAATTGAATGAAGTCAATTTGTATTACCTGGAAAGGGCCGCCGGCAGGTGGGATATGGGATGGTTCTGTAGGTATTGCTTTTCCAATATTCTTTCTCAGACAGGTAAGGCATGACATTGCTCTTTTACTCGCATGAGAGGAGAATCCTGGGGCGCACCAGTATGCTCTTACCAATTTGCACATCCCCTCCCTGCCTAGATGAGTCAGCCCGTGAGCTGCTTCAGCCAGACATGGAAGGTATGCCCTGGGGGCCACTGGTTTACCATGTCCATCCGTCCAGAGCCCTGAGGACTCCTGGCCATATCCCTTTGCCCTCCAGACTGCTCTTTCCTGTGTGGAACACAAATTCTGCATCTCACACAACTTCTGTGTGTTGATGGTATTAAATACCATCAGTTGTGTGGTGTCTGTCCGTATGGGGGTAGCAGCTGCAAGCTTTGCGGCTTCGTCTGCTCGGCTGTTACCAAGGGATACTGGGTCTTGGCTATATGTATGTGCTTTACATTTGATAACAGCCACTCTGTCGGGTTCCTGTATCGCTGTTAGAAGCCTTTTTATGTGAGCTGCATGCGCTATCGGTGTACCAGCCGCCGTCATGAAATTTCTGAGCCGCCATAGCGCTCCGAAATCATGTACTACCCCGAAGGCGTATCTAGAATCGGTGTAGATATTGGCTGACTTACCCTTAGCCAATTCACATGCTCTGGTTAGGGCGACCAGTTCAGCAACCTGGGCTGAGTGAGGTGGGCCTAGCGGTTCCGCTTCTATGGTGCCTTGGTCATCTACGACTGCGTATCCAGTACACAAGTCTCCCGAGTCTGACTGTCTGTGACAACTACCGTCCGTGTAGAACGTGAGTTCTGCATCTTCCAGTGGATTGTCACTGATGTCAGGCCTTGCGGTAAAATTTTGGGTCAAATATTCCATACAATCATGTGTATCTTCCTTTGCATTAAATCCTCCTTCCCCATCACTCTCACCTTCCACCCTTTGTGTCTGACCAGGCACACCTGGGAGAAATGTTGCAGGGTTTAATGCACTGCATCTCCTTATGGTGATGTTTACTGGGGCCATTAATGCCAATTCCCATCTTGTAAACCTTGCAGATGAGACGTGTCTGGTTTGGGCAGAATTCAATAAGGCAGATACCGCATGCGGTGTATGGATTGTGAGGTTGTGGCCTAGCACGACATCTTCGCTTTTCGTCACTAGCAATGCTATCGCCGCAACGCTACGCAAGCATGTGGGGAGGGATCGCGCTACCGTATCTAGCTGAGCGCTGTAGTATGCAACTGGCCTGCTGGCGTCACCGTGTTTTTGGGTTAGTACACCTGCTGCGCACCCAGCACTTTCTGTTCCGTATAGTTCAAAGGGTTTCCCATAGTCTGGCATACCTAGTGCTGGTGCCTGCGTTAGGCATTGCTTAAGTCTCTCAAATGCTGTTTCGGATTCGTCTGTATGCGAAATCCGATCAGGTTTGTTTGAAGAGACCATTTCCTGCAGAGGTAGCGCCAATATGGAAAACCCTGGGATCCAATTACGGCAATACCCACACATTCCTAGAAACGTCCTGATCTGTTGCTGGGTTTGTGGCAGTGTCATGTCTCTAATGGCTTGGATTCTATCAGCGGTCAGGTGTCTCAGTCCTTGTGTTAGACAGTGTCCCAAATATTTTACCTTAGTTTGGCATAATTGTAACTTGTCTTTGGAAACCTTGTGACCTGTGTCTGAAAGATGAAACAGGAGCTGTTTCGTATCCTTCAGGGATGCCTCCAATGAATCAGAACACAGTAGTAGATCATCCACGTACTGTATCAACACTGATCCACTCTCCGGTTGGAAAGACTGTAAACAATCATGCAAAGCCTGAGAAAATATACTTGGACTATCTATGAAACCTTGGGGTAACCGAGTCCACGTGTATTGGACTCCTCTGTATGTGAATGCAAACAAATATTGGCTGTCAGGGTGCAGAGGTACCGAAAAGAAAGCGGAGCAGAGGTCAATAACAGTGAAAAATTTGGCAGTGGGAGGAATTTGCATTAGGATGACAGCTGGATTAGGCACTACGGGGAACTGACTCTCAACTATTTTGTTAATCCCCCTTAGATCCTGCACTAGCCTGTAACCCCTCCCCCCACTCTTTTTAACAGGGAAGATGGGACTATTTGCTGTGCTGGACGTTCTTACTAGAATGCCCTGTTGTAGCAAGCGCTCTATTACTGGGAAAACTCCTAACTCCACCTCTGGCTTCAGAGGATACTGTGGGATTTTTGGAGCTATCCTACCATCTTTTACTTGTACAACTACTGGAGCTACGTTTGCCATTAATCCAGTGTCCTGTCCATCTTTTGTCCAAAGTGACTCTGGTATCTGAGATGTCATCTCTTCTACTTGGGATGGATTCCTATTTGTCATAATGGAATGTGACATTAATTTTGATGGGGAGTCTAACATGTCTCGTACCTCCTGAGCGTGATTCTCAGGTATGTCCAAGAATACACCTTCAGGAGTACAATAAATGACGCAACCCATTTTACATAGTAAGTCTCTACCCAGGAGATTAGTTGGTGCCGATGCAGCCAGCAAAAAGGAATGCTTGGTATGCAAAGGCCCTATTGTAATCTCGGCTGGTTTGCTAACAGGGTAGTGCTGGACTACCCCTGTTACTCCGATGGCTGGAATTGTCCTACCAGTGGTTCTCATGCCCACTGTCGAATTTATCACTGACTTGGCCGCCCCTGTGTCTACAAGAAAGTTTAAAGTTTTACCAGCTACATTGATTGCAATCTCTGGTTCGCTTCCAAGACTAGCAATCAACTTAACTGGGTGCAGATTACAGGTATGGCCACACCCCTATTGGGTATGCTGACCTCCCTGAATCCCGCTGGCAGCGACTACTTGTGCGGGGGTTAGCTGGGAACTACCAGAGGCATGCCAATCTCTGTTCGGGGGATATCTTTTTGTTTCCCCTGTATGTGGCTCAAAACTCCGCCTCTGTGGACCCTGCTCCCAATGTCGTGTGTCGTGTCGTTGTCTAGGGGGTTGAAAAGATCTTTGTACACTCTTTGTTCTACATTCTCGTGCATAGTGTCCCGGTCTGTTACAAGAAAAACATGTTATTACACTTGCCTTACCCACAGGATTCGGTGGTACATACGCAGGCTGCCTTGTGGTCAGCGCCTGTATACTTACGGACATCAACTTATCACTTTGCGATTCCCTGTGCCTAGTGATGTTTCTGTCGTGATCAATAGCAGCCTCTCTCAATGTGGACACTGACAGACCTCGCCAACATGGTTGTGTGGTCTGTACCCTAGCTTTTAATGTTTCTTTCAAACCATCCATCAGTACAGATACTGCTACTTCTCGATGGTTTGGGTTGGTCTTAATGTCTTCTATACCAGTGTACTTTGCCATTTCTAATAGTGCCCGGTGAAAATATTCTGTTGCCGTTTCGGACTCCTTTTGCTTAATGGAAAATATTTTATTCCATTTAACAACGGCTGGGAAATACTCCTTTAGCTGTAAATTTATCCTTTTTACATTATCCTTGTTGTACACGTCTGTAAGCGGTACATCTTTATCCAATGCACAGTCAGCTAAAAATTGAGTTGCGTCGACATTGGAAGGTAAACAAGCTCTTAGCAGTATCTGCCAATCCTTGTTGTTGGGTTCTACAGTGTTACCTAGATCCCTGATGTATTTTTGGCTAGCAACTAAGTCCTTCCTGGGGTCAGGAAATTCGGACACTATTGTTCTTAATTCCATTCTGGAAAATGGAGTGTACATGGCAATGTTCCTTATGGGAGTGGCTCCAGACACATCTGTTTTTCCATTGGGAACTGCTATTACCCTTACAGGAGCAATTCTAACAGCCTCTTCCTGTGTAGATTCTACTGCTTGTTGTGGTACAATTGTTTCAGTGTAGTGCATGGTGCCGTACTTACCCGTTGACACGACCTCACCTATCCCTCCGCTAGGGGCTTTCACTAATCTCGTGGGTGTCGCTGTGCCTACTGTGGTCTCTGCTATGGTGGCTGCAAGAGAGAGAGCTGAAATTGTTGCCGAATCTTCTTCTTGATCACACTCCTGAGGAAGGTTCAAAACAGGGTACATCTTGCACGGGTTAATACTTGCATGAGTTATTTGGTTAACATCATTAACATTTACAGGGTTACTAAGAGTTTGTGTTTTACAACCCAGTGCGTTTCTCTCCGCAATCAACTTCTCTCCTGCAATGTATGGTGGAGGAGGAGCTGTGGCTATCAGCTTCCTGACTGCCCCAGATCCTGCCGCCAGAGCCAAACCTCTCTGTATCTCACCTTCCTGGTGCCATAACTGTAAATAATCATGATGTTGAATTCGTCTCTTTGTTGATTTTACGAGACATATCCTCCTCCTTAAATTTTGTAACACTTCTGGACTAAAGCTACCTATTCTTGGGAATTTGTCCCTGTCTTGTACAGTCATTCTCTCCCATTCATCACATAAAGATTCGGTGTGACTTCCATATTTTTCACACATTACATATCGTGCCGACCCAACTGTTCGGTTCACAGAATCAACCTGAACCAAGGTTGATCGCCCCCTACCTGAGCAACTGGCCCCCATAGTCTGCAGGTGTTGCTTAGTCCTCCTTGGATTTCTGTATCAAGGTTTTCAGCAAGCCTTTACAGACAACCAAATTACTCCACAGTAGGCCGGCGGTGGCGGTTTACCGAGTACCCCACTCACTCGCCCACCTCGACCAATACGACCTGATCACACCGACGTGGTGCTGGCGTACTCGATACAGGGCCCTACCAAAAACCTTCTGTTTACTGGAACATATGAGGGTTACCCGCAGGACACTTACTCTTTCCAGTAAAGGTGGGGTTGCTAGATAGTTCCTGAGTGACCAGCGAACTTCCCTTTAAAAATAAAAAATTACACAAATCACGTCAGAATGTACAAATAGCGTTTGTGACCACTTTACTCTAATGGTATTAGGTCAGATTACTAACTACTGCACACAATTACGTGCGGTCCAATCGTTCAGTACATAAGCACTACCTGTTATGTACTGAGAGATTTAATGGAATCGATGTTTCCGGCCGCGATTCCTTCAGCAAGAGCTTATGGCCTATATGGGTTCTGCACCAACGCCCCCAGGGGTTGTGCCACTGGACTTTTATAGCGGACCTCTTTAGTACCTTACGACCTCCTGGTCTTGTTACCTTCTGTTAATGACCTCCTGGTCTGTTACCTTATGATCCGCTATACTCTAATGCTCAAATATTATTTTACCAGGGATGCCTCCCTAGCCACCGTATATGTCACTTACACGTATGTCCCTTGACGAGTACCCGACTTTCCTTTTGGTTCCACCTTAAAGTTGTATAAACTTATGTATAAAAACACACTCACTCAACACATGTACACTTTTGTTTCTATATCTATTTCTGCGCAGAAATTGTCTTCAGTCCAACAGTGTTACCAATTAGGAGCAGGATCTGTTAAACTAAATTTCAGATTTTTCCAAAAATAGATATGCGTTATTTACCGCTTCGCGTTACTTATCGCTGTGCGTTACTTATCGCCTTTGCGTTAATTATCGCTTTGCGCTAATTATCGCTTTGCGCTAATTCACCTTTTTCGTGACTTTGAGCTACGTGGGTGTAACCGGACGCTACGTTGCGTAATGTACGCTGCGTGCGTCTGCCTTTTGGATTGCGTACGCTAGTCTTTGTTAGCGACACGTGTACGCAATGCAAAGATCCACCGTAACACAATATATACTTTTATCAATGTAAATGATCCCTGATCATCTACCGCAATCCACACTGACTGCCTTGTCTCCTAGACAAATCGTGTGTTGTTCTATACTTTAACTATTACCTCTACTATGAAATAACAGCAAATCTCTTTTTAGCACTTTCTAGCAACTATAAAAATTGGCAAACAGGAATAGTGATATACGAAATTGAAAAAGAAATGCAGATAAATGTATGCGTGCGTGTATACGCAAGACAGAAGAGAAATAAAACAGTTTTAAAAGACACAAGCGTTTTGTTCTTACTTCCGGTTCCCGGATTCCTTCAGCACTCTTTATCTAAGCGAAGCAGACGCTTATCCCGTCAGCACTGCGAGACAACCTCCCACCCTTTGCTGGAGGGATAATGTCTGCTGATCTACCTAGTGCAGATATGAGAAGGATCGGACGAGTCCCCAATTGACAATGCTAAATTCCTTTGTCGTATAAACAACCCGTTATGAAGTCTAAGAACACTGTATGCTGTTTGCTTAAGAAGTACCGTAAGGGTACGCTATCTGCGTAACGATCGCTCAGCCGTAGGCGAGACGCTCAGGCGTCACGTTCGCTCGCGGCCCAGTGATCACAGGACACGTTATTGGCTATGACTAGAGTAATGATTTGCTATGGCGTAGCTTACGCTCGAGACCACGAGGAGGTCACCAGCGGTGCAGACGCTCACAATGCTATACCTTTATGTCTAAACCTTATACCAATGAAATACACAGAATACCTTAATGTGAATACAGGGTGTAAGTGCAACCTTGTGTAACCCGACTAACTACAAAGCTGCTTGAGCGTTACCGACGCTCAAGTGAACACTTAACACTATAGAAAATACACAGATACTGGTTTAGGGTCCAAAGCCTATTAACTGTATTATCTCTAATATACTTGTATAAAGGGGATAACAGTACAAATGATACACTACAATATAACAGAGACTTCCTAACCACAGAACTAAACAACAAATACAAAAAGACAATACTACTCTGACCTAAATGCAATACAATACAATACTATGAGAGATATAAGAGAAAAGAGGAGAGAGAGAGAGAGAGAGAGAGAGAGACGGAGAGAGATGAGAGAAATTGGCTCACAGAAAGACAATGATTACGGAGAGAAAACTTACGCACAAAGGGTATGATCGCATGCGCCTCGATATCCAGCTCCCGGCTATCAGCAGATAACCGTTGATGAGAGAGTGAAGTTGGATATGGTCGGCCTGCCTATTTATGCCCCACACACAATGCAATCTCATAGTCCCTACAATCCCATTGTCCATTGGCCGAAGGAATTCGGCCCTGCATCATAACAAAAGGTCATAGGGTGATTCATACAGGTGGGCTGTGACGATTTCCAACAGCTCAGGTGGGTGGGAAACTAGGTTTCCCGCCGCATACCTGAGTATGAGTAAATAATAGAAATGGACATAAACTTCTTATGTCCATAACTATTCGCACGAGCGATTAATACGCTCCAAACCAACACCGGAATATTGCTAATTAAATACTCTTCCGATGGGTACCAAACACTGCTGTATGATTCCTGTTAGACCCTTCGTACAATACAAAGAGGGATTCCTTTAAACAGGGACCTTCTATATTAACCAAACTTTCAGAAACTATCAAAGGGATCATGATCCATAAACTACATTAATTGTGAAAATATGTAACGAATGAGTCGCACGCTACGACTACATAAACTCTACCGTAAATACGCATACCGCGCCTGCGAGTGCACGCTATTGCGGGTATGCGCCTTCACGGGAGAGCGTACGCATGCGCAGCGCGGACCAGTGTGCGGTGCAAATATGGCAACGTGCATAGAGACATTTTTCTGACTTTGACAGAAGGAGGACAGAAGCGGAGGTGGTGTGAGCCACTGAGACCAGCCACTACGGGATCAGGGGAGCCAGTAGAGCGGGACACACAACAAGAAGATTAGCTGTAGCCACTGTGGGGGCTAGCCGCTACTGGCGTTGGGGAGCCTGTAGAGGGGGACCCACAGAAACAGGAGGTTGGCCTCAGCAGGGAGGACACAGTGGAGGGTATCTGGGAAGATCGCTTTGATGCAGGGTCAGACTGCTCATCTGTCACTGCTGGCAAATGCCAGAAGGGACGATGGGCAGATGGGCCGGTCCAGTCACAGAGAAGCCGGGAAGGCTGCGCGCAGCGCAACTCCCGGCTCTCTGTATGCGCCCTCAGCCGCCCAGAAATGGGGGCGTGCCGTGAGTGCATGGTTGATTCTATATCAGAGTGGGAGAAGGGACCTTCTGACGTATCTAGGGGAGGAGACACGTCACCAGGGGGAGGAGCTACGCGCGAACACGGTACCCGAAATACCCTCGCGGGCTCGCTTCGCTCGCCACCTGATTACTAAAGGTAATTGTTGGTGGCATGGATAGTAGAGGAACTATCCCGCTGGACTTGCCCCCCCCCTTGTGTTGTGACTCCTCCCCCAGACGGAAAAGGTCCCTTAGCCCACTTGATTCTAGCATCTACCGTGAGTGCATGCCACCCTGACTCGTTCATTGTGCGCTGTGTCCACACGCCCACCGCCCCCACCTCCCCATACTGTGCTGATCAATAAAAATGGGGACGTTCCACGAGTCCACGCCTCCATGACTCATGGCACTCCCCCGTTCGCCGTGCCCATGCACCCCTCTGCCGAATGCGTGCACCCCTGTGCCAAGTGCATGCACATGAGGATGCCAGGGCCAAATCCTGGCCCCAGTCCGTCCCTTCTCTGCTGCACAACCTGCTGAGTAAGTGGCAGCTTGTGCACGCAATCAGAGGCTGTATACAATCTGAACATAGTGTACAGTAACACTCACAAATATGGGGACTGGAAATTATTGGGGCAGAAATGTAACCAGGAGATATCAGTGATATATCCTGCGTTACACTGTTAATGAATAGCCTTGAAACTAATTTCAACAAAAAGTAGGTGAAAATGTTAATGTTCACCTACTGTTATAGAAATTAAGGAATGATGAAAAGACCCCTCAAGCAGGAAGATGGGGGCAGGCAAGATGAAGGGAGTAAGCAAGAGACCATAGACAAGAGGTGAAGTGTATATGTCTTGGGGGCATAGGTATTAATAGTTGCGGAACTGCCACAATTGTTAACACTCTGTATCATGGCTGATTGGGCGAAATAATCAGGCGCCATGGCCTGGTCTACCACTGCTATGCAGATGATACACAACTGTACTTGTCCTTTGCTCCGGGCACTGATAACCCAGTAGCAACCCTAAATGGCTGTCTAGCTGAACTACAGGAGTGGATGAGCGCCAGTTGGCTGCGACTGAACCCGGATAAAACAGAGGTCCTCATAATACGACCGCAACATCAAAGGACAAGACTGCAGCATAGCCAACCAACTGGACTTACACTCGGGGATTCAGAATTACAGACCAGTGATCATGTGCGGAATCTTGGCGTTGTCCTGGATGATGGCTTGACACTTAAACATCAGATATCAGCCACAATCAAATCCTCATTCTTTCACCTGAGGAACATATCCAGAATCAAGCACTTAATTCCCTCAGATGATATGCCAAAAGTCATACATGCATTTGTATCATCTCGATTAGACTACTGTAATGCCCTCTACCTTGGTCTACCAGCAAAAGAATTGCAACGCTTACAGCTGGTGCAAAACACAGCTGCCAGGCTGTTAACCAACCAGCCCCGTTCTAGCCACATAACACCCATCCTCTACTCCCTTCACTGGCTGCCTGTAAGATGGCGAATCCTCTTCAAGATTGGCTTACTGAGTTTCAAAGCATTACATGACCAAGGCCCAAGGTACCTGAAACAGCTTCTGACCCCATACTGCTCCACTCGATTACTGCGATCTGTAGATGAAAGACTTTTAGCAGTACCTAGAATCTACCGTAATTCATCTGGGGGTCGAGCTTTTAGTCATGCGGCACCGACTCTATGGAACTCACTTCCCCGCACAGTGCGAGAGGCCCCAACTATAGAATCCTTCAAAAGTAGACTCAAGACTTTCCTGTTTACTCAAGCATTTCCATAGTGTCTCTTTTAGTATCTTCATGCTTCTGTATTTTATGAAAATGTACTTCACTATTTTCTGTACTATATTATGCTATGTATCTGTTAAGCGCCTTGAGTCCTATTGGAGAAAGAGCGCTATATAAATAAAATTATTATTATTATTATTATTATGATGTTTTAATTTTCAATGAAAATAGCCCCGCCATGTATGTAGGGAAACCCGCAGGGACAGCAGTAGTGATAACCGCTAACCCTGCAAGTTACTTCCCCGGCATGCATACAGTGTCAGTTTACACCATCTGAAGATTTACGTGGCCAAACTCTGAAAAGCTCAGTTTTTCAGGGCTTAGTACATAGGGGTCAGATCATAATAATGGGGATTCCGATCTGTAGTGCTAATTAACATTCTGCAAGAGATTTCTGTGAAATTTCCTGCATCATGCTATTAGTACATAACCACACTCAATACAATTATCCAAAAACTTCAGTTTCTACATAATTTTATGGAA
This sequence comes from Pseudophryne corroboree, assembly GCF_028390025.1. Lineage (NCBI taxonomy): Eukaryota > Metazoa > Chordata > Amphibia > Anura > Myobatrachidae > Pseudophryne > Pseudophryne corroboree. The sequence continues at coordinate 690,813,909 of NC_086445.1, read as the reverse complement.
AAAAAAGCTTGATACATAGGCCTCTTGGCAATGCATCGGGCCTGGTGGCTCGCTTCACTCGCCACAGTTTGTATTCCCACTCAATTGGTGGCGTGGACCCACCAACTGAGTGGGCATACCTGGCGGTGGTCGGGATTACGGCTGTCAGTAGATCATCAACTGTCGGGATTATGGCTGACGGCCTCCTGAATGGCAGGATCACGACAGACAGTAAATTATCTGCATTCCGTGCTAGTAAACTGTCAGGGTTTTGTCCTGTCACTTTAGGGTACACATCTCAGGAAAATAAAGCAATTCATTTACAATTCTTTAAAAAAAAAAAACATGTAATGTGCCCTTCAGCGCGCAAGAGAGAGAGAGAGAGAGAGAGAGAGAGAGAGAGAGAATGAGAGTAAGTAATGTCCAGTGTGTAGCTATGCATGTACCATTTTCAGGTGGATGGCGATGAAGTTATCCCAAGACCAGAGAGTTTATGGGGATGAACTGCTGTTGCCACAGTGTTTAAATGCCGGCAACAGCAGCCCCGACTGGCACCCTTCGCATGGCTGATTTTGCACCCATAATCACTCATAATTGCTTGCTACCCTATGGGGTAGCGAACACTTAAATCCGTTGGGCCACAATTAAATTCCCCCCTAGAGGTCTAAATTGGGTGCCCAGGAAAAAAAAATTCCAAGCCCCCATTAGTTCTGCAAAATGTGGAGTAGGAGAATTTAACCACTGGGGACTAATGGGCTTATATCAAGCTTTACAGTACCTCAAATCATACGTAAATAAAACTTTCTGCACGGTTTAGGTATTCATGCAATTTTCTAAAGGCTGAATGCAGGAGATATCAAACATATATCATTCACAATGGTGACTGCTATCTGGAGCTATTTATCAAACTCTGAAAAACAGGTTAGCCCAGAGGTTCCCAAACGCGGTCCTCAAGGCATCCCCAACAGTCCAGGTTTTAGGTATATCCATGGCTCTGCACAGATGGTTAAATCAAATTGACTAAGGTGCTAATTAAGTCACCTGTGGCCAAGCATGGATACATTTAAAACCTGGACCGTTTGGGTGCCTCTACCTCTAAAATAATCTGAGTGGACTAAAATACCACTTGGTTTGATTTAATAATCACCGGCATCAGCTCCACTGACCGTCCGCTCCAGCGTCAGGACCCTGCACCACGCACCATAGGAGATCTCAGCACGCCAGAGCACTGCAGCTCGCAGCACGGAGGGAGATGATCCAGGATGTTACAGACACGTCACCAGGACACACCACCAATGTGTTTCATCACCAGACTTCGGCAGAGGGTTAGCCTGAGTGATGTGAACCCTACTTTTTTACGTTATTATCCAGAATGTTTCTCTCTTTGTAAGTTTTTTGTCTCTGTCTCCACCTCCATGTTGACCTGCTGCCCCTGTGGCTATCACTAAAACTAAAAGGCAAAACTAAAAGGGAGCTAAAAATCAGAATACTGGCACATACACGCAATATAAAAAACGGAGTTACAACACTTTAAGTAATTCGATAATAGTGATCCAAATTAATTGAGTTTTAAAGGTATAGAACATGTTATGTTGGATCTAAGAGATGGAGACAGAGGTAAAAAACTTACAAAGAGGGAAACATTCTGGATAATCACGTTAGATACGCTAACACCTAGAGGACTAAATGAGAACTATGAACTCACGCCCTTTGTTATTGACTCCTAATAATAATCCATAACACTTGATACAGGAATCCGGTTTGTATAAGATACTTTTATTTATGGACGAACTATTAATCGGTGTTCTCTCTCTCCTTCCACGGCATCCTTTCTGATGTATACAAACTATTTCTAAAAGCCGCTCTACATTGTTTCATATCTTCATATCTTCGTACCTGTTGTAGTCTTTACATTGTGGGTTAATATATGCATATTCTGGTGTTTTGACTATATGCTTTTACTATATATATTGTTTGTGGCACACTATAATACTATCTACATATATTGTTGTTATCTGTTTAAATATACTGTTGCTATCTGTTTTGGTGCCCCAGCATGATGCTGCTTTTTTATGGCTGTGCATATGCGCAATTAAAACAGTATGGACTTTATCCAATTATGCCTATATATTCCCAAATAGTACTATGGTTTATAAATTAATAATGAAATGTAATATATCTGTCTCTGAGGCTAATATGTGAAACAAGAAACATGTGTGATTTAAATGTAACTATTTTATGTGTAATTATTTAAATACAAATAGATATAATGTCAAAAATACGCTCCTGAGAGGCAAACAGTGAGGGATTATTTTATACATTTAATTCGGTATTATAACAAGGTAGACTTTTAATGTAAAACAATACATAAAAAGGAATGGCAGAGGTCTGTACTTAGTTTTCTATGTAACTAAATATGTTATGGGAACTACCTCAATGAAAGAAGCATATTTAAATTTTTTATTATGTTATACAAACACACTGTGACTGTGTAAATTGTTATGGTTGGATTAGGTTAATATAAAAGTAAGGTTCACATCACTCAGGCCAACCCTCTGACAAAGTCTGGTGATGAAACGCGTTGGAGGTGTGTCCTGGTGACGTGTCTGTAACATCCTGGATCATCTCCCTCCGTGCTGCGAGCTGGAGTGCTCCGGCGTGCTGAGATCTCCTACGGTGCGTGGTGCAGGGTCCTGACACTGGAGCGGACGGTCAGTGGAGCTGATGCCGGTGATTATTAAATCAAACCAAGTGGTATTTTAGTCCACTCAGATGATTTTAGAGGTATAAGCAAACTCTGCTAAGGTTGTACGCTGATGTGTGAAGCTAACTGTTATCAATAAAAAGCATACTGCACTATGGAGCGCTCCTTCTGATTCTTATTTTATATATATATATATATATATATATATATATCTCAAAGTGCAACGGAATTTGCTGCACTATATAAGAAACGGTTAATAAATATATAAATATGTATATCTCTCCTTCCCCCCCACACACACCACAGTCTGTTCTCCCAAATGATTCCATGCTGCATTCCTAGCTCCCCTGCTCCATCCCAAAGTCCTGTATCCCCTCACCAATCCACTCTTACCCTGGAAAAAGACTAACCTGCGCCGCACTCTCCAGTATCCACGACCAAACACCGCACAGCAGGTACCATGCGGCCCTCACACCCGACCAGAAGAGGCCAGCGCAGACGACATGAATCCTGGCCAGGGGAGCTGCTACCATGTCCCGTAACTGCCTGCAACAGAACTGGACGCGGAAGAGCAGGCACACACTTGTGCCGCACAGTTAGTATGTGTGAGAGGCTCCTGTCACTCTGAGGCTGCGCCCACACAGCCTACAGCTCGCTGCCCTATTTGGACAAGACGGCTCACATCCATTCCCGGGCAATAAGTGTCGTATCCTTGGGGCCCGGCACAGTTGTCTCCTTTGACCGCCCCCTGTCGCCAACCCTGATAACTGGAGCAGGATCAAATAATAAGCTGTCTGCTACTCCCCAAATACCCTTCTATCTTGTGTGGGCTACATAAAGGACAGAGGCCGCCTTTCAGTTATCTATTCTGCGTGTGACAATGAGTAGTGCTGTTCCATATTGTGTAATTACTGATGCTCGGACATCTCGGAGGGCACCAGGCAAGTACGGTAATTGGAAGAATGGAGTGCTGGACTTTTTCTCATTCTCCCCACAGAGGGAAAGTGGTTTGACCCTATGGGGTTACTTGAAGTCCGATGGTGCGACTGTCTGAACAGTGCAGTGGGCATCTCAGTAGACAACCCATCACCCAACTCTTTTATTCCCCAGTCAGAATCAGGCCTTATGTGCTTATCCGAATTAGGACAATATAATAAAGATATCATAATGTATGATTGCTACAATACAAATAATACTCTGCCTCCCTTTAAAACCCATAAAGGACTTTGGATGGGATTTACTAAAGTAATTCCCATATGTACCAAGCTCTGGAAAGAGATACTTTCCAGAGCTTGGACCCGGTAAGCAATGCCATCTGTAGGTAGCCTTGCCTGATAGAAGCCTATGGGCTTCTTATTGATTCCTGAGAGGGATCTAAATGGATCCCTCCCAGTGTCCCCTGCGGTGCGAGCATCATTCTGTGCATGAGCAGAAGGACTCCTGGGTCCTAAACTCGGAAGTTCAATCATTGTACTTGTGCAGAATCACCCTATTTCTTTACTGGATCCATTATATTTGCAGGTACCCCCAAAAAACACACATTAATAAATATACCCCTTACAACCCTCAGGCTGCAGGATGGTTCCCCCCCCCCCCCCCCCTCTGTGAGAATAGATTAAGGAGCATTGTACAAAACCCCTGTAATCCCATTTATAGCTGTAGCCTTTGCTGATGCTACCAATTATAACTATCTGTGTCCGCATATCTGGGTGTGATTTATGTAACAGCAGTGCTTAAGGTGATTTCTTATTTCTTATTATGAATGCCTTCTTTTATTTTTTAAGTCACCCTAAAAGAGATTTAAGGATTCATTTACTGCTTTGCCCAAAGAGTAAACCTGGTGTGTACATACAGCTCTGATGTTTTTAGATATACGCATGTGCAGATCAGGGAGTGTGATGCTGCGGTGACAGACAGTGTTGCAGGAAATGGGGGCATGTTGCACAGCGCATGCGCACAGTGTCTAATCACCGCTGCTGTACAGCGGATCAGCGATTGATAGGAGCCTCCCAACACACACACCCGCGGGACACTGCTGTGGCCGGAGCATGGGGAGACGGTGATTCTATGGACTTCCTCTTACTAGAGGGGTCAGGACACAGCTACACTGACTTGGTGGAGACTACAAACAGTGTGTTGATGCGCCGAACATCTCAAGTGTGACAGCGCTACGCTCCGGGGATCATAGGCGCCAGGACTAGGTAGAGGCCGCGATCCTGGGAGTTGAAGTCAACGGGGGGATTCAGATGCTCTCCTGGCCGTCCCTCCTCCGAGTTCATGGCAAGTTCCCGCGTGTCTCTCGTTTCATGAACTGAATGACCTCACTTCCGGCTCAGACGCTACCACGAGGGTACTCGGTCGCAGCTTAGACGCTGCGGTTGTGTACACTGGAGATAAAACCCGCCAGACCGAGTCGCAGGCCTTAGCGTCTGCATACACGTGGAAGTCGCTCAGCGTCCGTGTCCGTTGGTGAGCGTCCGTGTCCGTTATCAGTTACCAAGAGCGGCAGGGTACACCAGTAGCGTCTGAATCCACTCAGCGTCTTACGAGCGTCTTTGCTTGGATATGGAAGTGTGGTGAGTCTCCCTGTATCCCGCTCCCTGGAGGCAGGGTATACAGTACTAAAAATTCCTTCTACTTTTTAGTATGCATTGTTAATTTTTAGTACCTATTGCATATGAGACCTGTATATTACGGTGTTTTCTGCATGTTATGTTGGAAAAAAAAAGAGCCAGTTAAAACAGAAGTACAATTTTCCTACTTATGTATAAGTTGTTTTGGAGGTTGTATTCTCATATGACAATGTCTAATGCTTTAACATGTGACTGACTGCTAGTATGTGTGCTGACTTTTCTGTGTAATGTCAGTCCTGTTCTGACCCTCAAATCAAGTGTACTGTGGTCAGATTGATCTCACCTCTATATACTGACATATAGGGTGTTCTTCAGTCACAAATTGTGTAGCCGATAACAGGTTAATACCATGTCTGTGAGCGGCAAAAGTGATAAGGAGAATTTATCAAGCACTCCTATAGCCCTAACATGCTTATCTTGTAAGTCAGGGGTAATTGATATGAATCAATTGGTCACTTATGAGGATTTGTGTGCAAACTGTTTCGCTTTTCAGCGAAGTAAAAGACAGGAGTTGGTTCAACCACCAACAGAGCCACCATGGAATATGTTCGCAAAGACTCTATCTTCTATAGCGGACAAGTTAACTACAGTAGCACCACCTCAGGGGTTAGGTTACACTATGAAACCATACATGCAGCTCCCTTCCTACGGCTTGGTTCCAGTAGCCTCTACAAGCAACCAAGAGACAGTTAAGACTAAGACAGATACGTCTATGTGGCAGACTACACAAGATGATACATCGGACGATGAGACAATAGATTCGACTCCGTATGATGATCAGTCGCAGAGTTTTAGTTCAGATGATGTAGCTGAACTTATTAATGCTGTGAAAGCTGTTCTCTCGTTGGAAGAGCCAGCCAAGACAGTGTTAAAATCTAAATCACCTGTATTTAAACGAACAAAATCAGTGAAAGCTGAATTCCCAGCGTCAGATGAGCTGACAGAAATGATGGATGAGTCTTGGGCAGCGCCCAGTAAAAAGTATAAGATTCCTAAAAGATGGGATTCTTATTATCCATTTCCAGCTGTGGATTGTTCGAAAAGAGAAGTTCCTCTAAAAGTAGATGCACATGTTCTGCGACTCGTGCATAAATCTGCTTTACCACTGTCGTCTACCTCACTAAATGATGTCACAGACAGAAGGGTAGATAGCCTTTTGAAAAATATTTTTTCTCTAGTAGGAGCAGTGGTAAGACCTGCTATGGCTTCGGCCTGGGAAGCAAAGGCAATGGGCGAATGGATAGAGGAACTAGAGAATAGCATCCCTTCTCCTACTAGGGAGCAAGAGGATAATTTTTGCCGTTTAAGACAATCTGCCCAGTATGTGGAAGAAGCAGCAATTGATGTAGGTACAGTTGCTTCTAAAGCTTCAGCCTTGACAGTAGTCGCTCGCAGAGAAATTTGGCTACGTACCTGGAAGGCAGATGCGGAATCCAAGAAAGAATTGGAACGATTGCCTTTTGTGGGTAATATATTATTTGGAAAACCTTTATCGGATATCCTAGAATTAGAGGCTGAATCGAAAAAGGTCAGATTTCCGGCTACCTATAACCCTAAGTCCAAGGGTTTAAAATTTCTCTCTTTTCGTTGGCAAAGCAAAGCGAAAGCAAAAGAGGAGCCTAAACAACCCCAGTTTAAATCCAGGGGTAGGAAGCAGTGGGCTAGCAAAAAGCCAGCTTCCAAACCTGAACAGAAACCCTCAGCCTGAAGAGATTGGCCTCCACCTGGAGGATTCCAGGGTTGGGGGCCGACTCCTTCAATTTGCACACATATGGCAACAGTCAACAGCAGATGCCTGGGTGCAGAAGGTAGTATCTCAGGGGTATGGGTTCCCATTCAGGAGGCAGCCTCCTCAAAGATTTTTTTGCACCAGCCCGTCTCGTATAGAGTCGAAGGCCAATGCCCTGCAAGAAGCAGTCCAAAAATTGCTGCAGTCAGGTGTGATTGTCCCAGTACCTCCATCACAAAAGGGACAGGGGTATTACTCCAATCTATTTCTAATCCAGAAACCAAATGGGTCATATCGACCAATTCTAAATCTGAAAATGTTGAACAAATACATATAGATCCCGAAGTTCCACATGGAGACGTTACGCTCCATAATGTTGGCTACGGAACCGGGAGATTACATGGTATCTCTGGATGTAGGGATGCTTACCTACATGTGCCTATAGCACTGTCACATCAGTGTTACCTCAGGTTTGCCATCCTCCAGGAACATTTCCAGTTCCAAGCTCTGCCTTTCGGGCTAGCTACAGCACCTAGGGTGTCTGCGCAAGCAGGGGATAAGAATATTCCCATACCTCGACGACCTGTTAATCTTAGCACAGTCGCAAGATTTACTGTTGAGCCATCTTCAACAGACGATAGGTTGTTTACAGAGACACGGGTGGCTCATAAATTGGGAGAAGTCGTCCCTGAATCCGTCACACCGGATGGTTCATTTGGGGGCCATATTGGATTCAGACCTACAGAAAGTTCTCTTACCAGAGAAAAAGATTAGTCAAGGTGCAGGTCATGGCTCAGGAAGCGTTGCAAGCCCAGACAATGCCAGTCCATGCAGCAATGCGACTGTTGGGTCTGATGGTATCAACCTTCGACATGGTGGAATATGCGCAATTCCACTCCAGACCATTGCAGCACCTTATTCTGACCAAATGGAACGGAAATCATCAGACGATAAAGAAACAGATGATAAAGATTCCAGTAAAGGTAAAAAGGTCTCTAGCGTGGTGGCTACAGACAGACCATTTAAACAAGGGAAGACCCTTTTGGATAAAAGAGTGGCAAGTCCTGACAACAGATGCCAGCCTGCAGGGCTGGGGGGCGGTACTCGGAAGCCTATGGTTCCAGGGAAAGTGGACCGCAAGGGTAAGTCGCCTGCCGATAAATCTGTTGGAGATGAGGGCCGTTTACTTGGCTCTAGTTCAGTCAAAGGACAATCTACAAGGAAGACCAGTCCAGATCCGCTCAGACAATGCGATGGCAGTAGCATACCTCAATCATCAAGGAGGAACTCACAGCAAGAGTCTGATGGAGGAAGCAACTCCCATTCTAAAATGGGCAGAACTCCATCTCCCGGCATTGTCAGCAGTATTTGTCCCGGGTGTACTAAATTGGGAAGCGGATTTTCTCAGTCGGCACACCGCTCAGGAAACCGAATGGGCACTACACCCAGAAGTATTTCAGACACTGGTAAACAGATGGGGTCTACCAGAGATAGACCTTATGGCATCTCGTCTAAACAACAAAGTTCCGAGGTACGGATCAAGAACAAGGGACCCAGGAGCGGTCCTGGTAGACGCACTGTCAGTAGAATGGAGGTTTCAGCTGGCATATCTGTTCCCTCCAATATCTCTGTTACCCAGAGTAGTGAGAAAGATAAAGCAGGCAAAAGGAGCAATTATTCTAATAGCTCCAGCTTGGCCAAGAAGGCATTGGTACACAGATCTGTTGAGAATGTCCATGGAAGCACCGATACTGCTCCCTCAATGTCCAGATCTGCTAATGCAGGGTCCTTGTTGTCACAGTCATCTGGATCGCCTATCTTTGACGGCGTGGCTGTTGAAACCTCTATCCTAGAGGCAAAAGGATTTTCGAAACAAGTAATCCAAACTATGCTTAGAGCAAGAAAGCCTTCTTCGGCCCGTGTGTATCATAGAATATGGCAAGCCTATATTCACTGGTGTACTGGAAAAAATTTAAATTCGAGATCTTTTAAAGTAGCTAGGATTTTGGATTTCCTTCAGGCAGGATAGGATAAAGGGTTGAAAGCTGCTTCCTTGAGGGTTCAAGTCTCAGCGTTAACTGTATGGTTTCAGCAGAAGATTGCTGATTTACAGGATGTACGTACATTTTTCCAAAGAGTAGTACATATTCAACCTCCATTTGTTCCTCCTGCAGCTCCCTGGGATTTGAATATAGTTCTTAAATTTCTCCAGGGTCCTCTGTTTGAACCACTTGAGAGAGCAGATCTTAAGTGGTTAACGGTTAAAGTTCTTTTTTTTACTGGCAATGGCGTCAGCCAGAAGAGTGTCAGATTTGGGAACATTATCATGTAAATCTCCTTTCCTAAGTTTTTTTCCAGACAGAGCAGTTCTCAGAACGAGATCTAGCTATCTTCCAAAGGTGGTATCAAAGTTTCACCTGAATGAAGAAATTGTAGTCCCAGCTTTTCAGATATCGGGACTATCTGCGGGAGAAGCGTTGCTGGACGTGGTCCGGGCTTTAAGAATCTACATAGATCGTACTAGTGCCATCAGGAAAATAGATTTTCTCTTCATCCTCTACGGATTCCATAGAAGAGGATGGCCTGCTAGTAAACAGACACTGGCGAGATGGCTCCGAATGGTAATATCAGAAGCTTATTCTCATGCAGATCTCCCTATTCCGGCTAATGTCTCTGCACACTCTACACGTAAGGTAGGTTCTTCTTGGGCAGCACAGCAGGGTGCTTCAGCAGAACAGATATGTAGGGCAGCCACATGGTCTTCCATAAACACATTCATCAGACATTATGCCTTGGATACTTTTGCCTCTCATGACGCAGACTTCGGGCGAAAGGTCCTCCTGTGCAATCAGGAGCGTCCCCACCACTAAAATGGCTTTGGGAATCCCAATGTTATCCTGTGGATAATCCTGTGGACCCAGCCAGAGAAATATACGTTATGGTAAGAACTTACCGTTGATAACGTGATTTCTCTTATGTCCACAGGTATCCACAGGGATCCCACCCTGACGCATCTGATTTGAGGATCTAGACAATCACTAAACCTCTTCCTTATTGTATGGAAGGGTGTGCATGTGTGTTCTTATCGCCTGTACAGGTCTCTACCTAATGTTCCTGCCTAAAATCGCTGCGGAAAGAACTGATCTGACTGAGTCAGTGGGCGGGACTATATAGTGGAGGCCCCAATGCATCCTGGGAGGCCAGAAAGCTCGTGACCATGTTGGTGCCATTTTCGCTGTCGCTCGACAATATCCCAATGTTATCCTGTGGATACCTGTGGACATAAGAGAAATCACGTTATCAACGGTAAGTTCTTACCATAACGTATATTTAAAACACATAACGGACTGTTCTTTTCATAAAAATTTATTAAAACAATTATACAAAAACATGAAGTATATCCATCATTATTACATGTACATTATGCTGTAGTTTCTCCTACAGAAATCCATCAATGGGATATGGAGGAAAGAAGGCAACCTTTCTGTTGTATCCTTATTCTTCCTCATTAAATATTCGGAGATAACATCAACAAGAAATACAGTAACAGGGTTACTGTATTTATCTTGTTGATGTTATCTCCGAATGAGGAAGAATAAGGATACAACAGAAAGATTGCCTTCTTTCCTCCATATCCCATTGATGGGTTTCTGTAGGAGAAACTACATCATAATGTACATGTAATAATGATGGATATACTTCATGTTTTTGTATAATTGTTTTAATAAATTTTTATGAAAAGAACAGTCTGTTATGTGTTTTAAAAACCTGTATAAGTATTGATTGCAAATCCTGTTAAGCAATAGTCTTTGTATAAGGGTATTTGTAAACCCCTGGGGCCCATTTTTCCTCTATTTCTATACTCTATTTCCTTTGCTCAGTTCCCCCTAACAAGGAACTCAGAGGAACCAGGCAGCCTATCCTAGAGATAGCTATACCTAATCGCCTACTTTGAAACCAATTAGCGCAGGAGGAGAGTGTTTGTGGAGTATATATATATATATATATATATATATATATATATATATACACACTGCTCAAAAAAAATAAAGGGAACACTTAAACAACACATCCTAGCTCTGAATGAATGAAATATTCTTATTAAATACTTTGTTCTTTACATAGTTGAATGTGCTGACAACAAAATCACACAGAAATTATCAATGGAACTCAAATTTATTAACCCATGGAGGTCTGGATTTGGAGTCACTCAAAATTAAAGTGGAAAAACACACTACAGGCTGATCCAACTTTGATGTAATGTCCTTAAAACAAGTCAAAATGAGGCGTCTGTCACATGTGCTCAGTGAGAACCTGCTTTAATCTGTGAAGAGCACAGGGCGCTAGTGGCGAATTTGACAATCTTGGTGTTCTCTGGCAAATGCCAAACGTCCTGCACGGTGTTGGGCTGTAAGCACAACCCCCACCTGTGGACGTTGGGCCCTCATACCACCCTCATGGAGTCTGTTTGTGATCGTTTGAGTAGACACATGCACATTTGTGGCTTGCTGGAGGTCATTTTGCAGGGCTCTGGCAGTGCTCCTCCTGTTCCTCCTTGCACAAAGGCGGAGGTAGCGGTCCTGCTGCTGGGTTGTTGCCCTCCTACGGACTCCTACACGTCTACTGATGTACTGGCCTGTCTCCTGGTAGCGCCTCCATGCTATGGACACTACGCTGATAGACACAGCACACCTTCTTGCCACAGCTCGCATTGATGTGCCTTCCTGGATGAGCTGCACTACCTGAGCCACTTGTGTGGGTTGCAGACTCCGTCTCATGCTACCACTAGAGTGAAAGCACCGCCAGCTTTCAAAAGTGACCAAAACATCAGCCAGAAAGCATAGGAGCTGAGAAGTGGTCTGTGGTCACCACCTGCAGAACAACTCCTTTATTGGGGGTGTCTTGCTAATTGCCTATAATTTCCACCTGTTGTCTATTCCATTTGCACAACAGCATGTGAAATGGATTGTCAATCAGTGTTGCTTCCTAAGTGTACAGTTTGATTTCACAGAAGTGTGATTGACTTGGAAATACATTGTGTTGTTTAAGTGTTCCTTTTATTTTTTTGAGCAGTATATATATATATATATATATATATATATATATATATGTAAAAAGAAAAAATATTAATTCAGCCTGCTAGAGCAAGAGCTTTATTTCCTTATAAAATATTAGTGGTGATTTAGTCTAGAAATGCCTTTCACTTCTGTTTTCCTTTTACCTATATATTGAGGCACTCTGTACATCATTGCCATGTAATTCATTTTCTACACCAGTATGTATATGTAAGAAAGCTGTATCTTAGTAGCTTTGCTGCTGGGTACTGTGACATCACACTTAGCCTGTGACATCACAATGCTTCTTCCTGTAACATTCTATCAACAGCTGCAGAAGTTTCCAGGAAGAGAGGTAGGAGGAGGTGAGTCCTACATAGCAGGGTATGATGGAGGGGGATGGGGGGGGGGGTAAGGAAGACAGAGTGCAGTATAGTCAGCTGGAAGGCAAGACAAGATAGACAGAACAGGGAATATAGGTACAAGCACACATTAGCAGAAGCGCAAGAAGGAATTACATACTGTAAGAATACTAATGTAGCGTTACAGAAATAAAGAGGGCAGTGGATGCAGATAAGTCTTTATGAGGCAGACTCTTGCTTTGGGATGAAAAAGTAAATAAAATGGATAAATGGCAAACTGATACATTTGAAAGTATGTTGTTTGGTTTAAGGAAAATTGGAAAAGTGGTTGACATTTTATTGTGTTTAAACTAGTACTATACTTAAGGATAGTCTTTTGTGTTTTTTAGAAGATCATCATCTGGCAATGTTCTAGCAAAGAGATTTGCAGAGTGTCGGGTGACTGGCAAAGAGATCTGCAAAGTGTCAGTTGAAGACGACGGGAGGGGTCGCAGTGGCGGCAAGGACTGGAGGATAACATGCAGTAGGTAAGTTACCATACTTGTGTAATTGTGTGTGTGGTGAGGGATATTGGGAGCACAGTACAAAACAGAGACTATAGTGCGGGAGAGCAGACTATACAAAACAGGCAGATGAAGGCAGCTCAGTATAGGACATACAAATGGTGTGGGGGCAGCGGCGGTGCTAGGGTGTTCGCCGCCCCCTTGCAAACTATAAATTTGAGCCCTCCCATACTTTGTAAAGTGACAGCAAACTGCCTGAAAAATGGGGAGTGGTCTCACAAAGGGGCGTGGCCACACAATAGTACTACCAATTAAAATGATACCACACAAAAACACAATCATATTCACATTACACTGCATGCCCCTGATACATAGTATGCCACATAGTAGTATCCCTTATTCACAGTACGTCACACAGTAGCACCCCCTAGTCAGATTATGCTACACAGTAGCGCCCATTTTACATATAATGCCCACAGTAGTAATGAGAAAAGGGAGAGGAGCGCTCATATGTTCATGATAGATACCTGATGAATCTATACAGAGCCGGTAAATAATTAAAAACGATTTATTCAATAACTATTTTACCAATTGTACTTTCACTATTAAAAATATATAGATAAATAAAATAGCATGCTGGCCAGCAGTTTTCAACTATCACCAATACTGCTAAAACATCCCTGTTGGGGGATCTGTGCACTGAAAAAGTAGTATCAGCATATAGTAACTTTGTATAAAGCTGTGATAGTAACTGTTCCTTGCATAAAGGATAGTTCCACTAGAAGGAAATGTCCTGTAGAGACATCAGCGTGTGTTAAATTGTAACAGTCAGGTTGCAACTGAAGCACGCTGAAATAATGAAGGTGTAGCGGCAGATATCAGCTTATAACAATGTGTCCGATTACCTCCCTGGTGGAAATCGCGGTGTGGTCCTACCCCCGGTAACCGAGCGTCCTCGGTTGTTGGATTGTGCACGGGGGGTGCCTCTTGTGTCACCAGCTGTAGCTTCCTTCACAAGCACAGGGGGAAATGATGTATCGGACTTATGTTGCTGGAGCCTGCTTCGGCGGTCGTGCTGGTAATGCTGGTAATTAACAGCGGGTTGAGCGGATTGCAAGTTCCCGTGCCGACTCCCGCTATGCTGCACGATACACCTGTGAGTTGATAGTGAACACTGCTGCAGCTTCAAAAGATGGGCGGAGACTGACGCGTTTCGTCACGAAATCACGTGACTTTTTTGAAAAAGTCACGTGATTTCGTGACGAAACGCGTCAGTCTCCGCCCATCTTTTGAAGCTGCAGCAGTGTTCACTATCAACTCACAGGTGTATCGTGCAGCATAGCGGGAGTCGGCACGGGAACTTGCAATCCGCTCAACCCGCTGTTAATTACCAGCATTACCAGCACGACCGCCGAAGCAGGCTCCAGCAACATAAGTCCGATACATCATTTCCCCCTGTGCTTGTGAAGGAAGCTACAGCTGGTGACACAAGAGGCACCCCCCGTGCACAATCCAACAACCGAGGACGCTCGGTTACCGGGGGTAGGACCACACCGCGATTTCCACCAGGGAGGTAATCGGACACATTGTTATAAGCTGATATCTGCCGCTACACCTTCATTATTTCAGCGTGCTTCAGTTGCAACCTGACTGTTACAATTTAACACACGCTGATGTCTCTACAGGACATTTCCTTCTAGTGGAACTATCCTTTATGCAAGGAACAGTTACTATCACAGCTTTATACAAAGTTACTATATGCTGATACTACTTTTTCAGTGCACAGATCCCCCAACAGGGATGTTTTAGCAGTATTGGTGATAGTTGAAAACTGCTGGCCAGCATGTTATTTTATTTATCTATATATTTTTAATAGTGAAAGTACAATTGGTAAAATTGTTATTGAATAAATCGTTTTTAATTATTTACCGGCTCTGTATAGATTCATCAGGTATCTATCATGAACATATGAGCGCTCCTCTCCCTTTTCTTTTGTCTAGCGATTGCAATTTCTAGGGGTATATACAGCCCCTTGAGTGAAGCGAACGTGAGTTCTGATGGATACTTTATTTTTATAATTGGTCTAATACAGACACAGGCGCTTCATTTTTCTCTTTTTCACAGTAGTAATGACCCTTGCAAAAAATGCCCACAGTAGTAGTGCTGCTTATACAAATTATGCCCACAAAGGTGCCCCTTATATGCATAATGTCAACAGTAGCAATGCCCCTTATACACATGATGGCACCAGTGCCAAATTAAGGTCCACATGGGCCTGGAGCTGAAATTTATGAAGGGCCTATAGTGCACCACCCTAAGGGGTATGGCCAGCGTCACAGGGTGTGACTAATGATGTGGAGTGCATGACCAGTGATTTGGGGAATGATCTGTACAGGGGGTGATGTTAACACTATAATGGACATAGCTGTCGCCTATCTACAGCCACCTCAGTGTCCCTCCCCTCTTTGCATATATATGTATGTATGTATGTACAGTATATATGCCCCCACAAACATGTTTTGGTAGGCTGAAAGTAGTCACCTATAGGCATATATCGCACCACCTTTGTGCTACACTACCTTACCCATCACCCACTTGAATACCTGTCGCCCATCAATGCCGTATACAGGGGGTCATTCCGAGTTGTTCGCTCATTATTTTTTTGTCGCAACGGAGCGATTAGTCGCTAATGCGCATGCGCAATGTCCGCAGTGCGACTGCGCCAAGTAAATTTGCTATGCAGTATTTTACTCACGGCATTACGAGGTTTTTTCTTCGTTCTGGTGATCGTAATGTGATTGACAGGAAGTGGGTGTTTCTGGGCGGAAACTGGCCGTTTTATGGGTGTGTGCGAAAAAACGCTACCGTTTCTGGGAAAAACGCGGGAGTGGCTGGAGAAACGGAGGAGTGTCTGGGCGAACGCTGGGTGTGTTTGTGACGTCAAACCAGGAACGACACTGACTGAACTGATCGCAGATGCCGAGTAAGTCTGGAGCTACTCAGAAACTGCTAAGAAGTGTCTATTCGCTATTTTGCTAATCTTTCGTTCGCAATTTTGATAAGCTAAGATTCACTCCCAGTAGGCGGCGGCTTAGCGTGTGCAAAGCTGCTAAAAGCAGCTTGCGAGCGAACAACTCGGAATGACCCCCACAGAACCGCTTACCTACTACTGCCAGATCCATCCATCAAACGCTGAAATACCCTTCATTCACCATCACTCCATGATCTCATACCACAGTACATGAAATACCCCTCACTCATCACCACTCCCTAACCCCATATTTAACCATCTATAATTCCTCTCACCACCTCTCCCTGACCCTGTAACTGACACACTGAAATACCCCTCACTCGTATATCATGCCCTGACCACACAACACACAAATACCCCTCACTCGTATATCATGCCCTGACCACACAACACACAAATACCCCTCACTCACATCATGCCCTGACCACACAACACACAAATACCCCTCACTCACATCATGCCCTGACCACATAACACACAAATACCCTTTCCGAGATCTGACACAAAAAAAAACCACCAAAAGTAAATTGTATAACATTTTAATTTATTAAATTAAATTGCCATACCTCTCAGTGGACCTGTTATTCATTCCTCCTCCCGCTGGATTTATTATGCAGAAGGTTCTTAGTTTGAGCTGTTGCTATTATCCAACACTGGGACACAATAGTAGCCCATTCTGAAGGGGGAGGGGTCGATAAATAGAAAAAAGAAAATCCCCCAAAAAACAAAAAGGCACAAATACATTATACACACACACACACACACACACACACACACACACACACACACACACACACACACACACACACACACACACACACACGTAAATAGAATATATATTATGATTTAAATAATAATGTTAGTATAAAGACTACTTATCTAAATATATTAACCTCAAAACATCTATAGAGAAGGTAAATGGGGTCAAGTAATAATATCTGACTATACTGACTAGAGATGAGCGCCTGAAATTTTTCGGGTTTTGTGTTTTGGTTTTGGGTTCGGTTCCGCGGCCGTGTTTTGGGTTCGAACGCGTTTTGGCAAAACCTCACCGAATTTTTTTTGTCGGATTCGGGTGTGTTTTGGATTCGGGTGTTTTTTTCAAAAAACACTAAAAAACAGCTTAAATCATAGAATTTGGGGGTCATTTTGATCCCAAAGTATTATTAACCTCAAAAACCATAATTTACACTCATTTTCAGTCTATTCTGAATACCTCACACCTCACAATATTATTTTTAGTCCTAAAATTTGCACCGAGGTCGCTGTGTGAGTAAGATAAGCGACCCTAGTGGCCGACACAAACACCGGGCCCATCTAGGAGTGGCACTGCAGTGTCACGCAGGATGTCCCTTCCAAAAAACCCTCCCCAAACAGCACATGACGCAAAGAAAAAAAGAGGCGCAATGAGGTAGCTGTGTGAGTAAGATTAGCGACCCTAGTGGCCGACACAAACACCGGGCCCATCTAGGAGTGGCACTGCAGTGTCACGCAGGATGGCCCTTCCAAAAAACCCTCCCCAAACAGCACATGACGCAAAGAAAAAAAGAGGCGCAATGAGGTAGCTGTGTGAGTAAGATTAGCGACCCTAGTGGCCGACACAAACACCGGGCCCATCTAGGAGTGGCACTGCAGTGTCACGCAGGATGTCCCTTCCAAAAAACCCTCCCCAAACAGCACATGACGCAAAGAAAAAAAGAGGCGCAATGAGGTAGCTGTGTGAGTAAGATTAGCGACCCTAGTGGCCGACACAAACACCGGGCCCATCTAGGAGTGGCACTGCAGTGTCACGCAGGATGTCCCTTCCAAAAAACCCTCCCCAAACAGCACATGACGCAAAGAAAAAAAGAGGCGCAATGAGGTAGCTGACTGTGTGAGTAAGATTAGCGACCCTAGTGGCCGACACAAACACCGGGCCCATTTAGGAGTGGCACTGCAGTGTCACGCAGGATGTCCCTTCCAAAAAACCCTCCCCAATCAGCACATGATGCAAAGAAAAAGAAAAGAAAAAAGAGGTGCAAGATGGAATTGTCCTTGGGCCCTCCCACCCACCCTTATGTTGTATAAACAAAACAGGACATGCACACTTTAACCAACCCATCATTTCAGTGACAGGGTCTGCCACACGACTGTGACTGATATGACGGGTTGGTTTGGACCCCCCCTAAAAAAGAAGCAATTAATCTCTCCTTGCACAAACTGGCTCTACAGAGGCAAGATGTCCACCTCATCATCACCCTCCGATATATCACCGTGTACATCCCCCTCCTCACAGATTATCAATTCGTCCCCACTGGAATCCACCATCTCAGCTCCCTGTGTACTTTGTGGAGGCAATTGCTGCTGGTCAATGTCTCCGCGGAGGAATTGATTATAATTCATTTTAATGAACATCATCTTCTCCACATTTTCTGGATGTAACCTCGTACGCCGATTGCTGACAAGGTGAGCGGCGGCACTAAACACTCTTTCGGAGTACACACTTGTGGGAGGGCAACTTAGGTAGAATAAAGCCAGTTTGTGCAAGGGCCTCCAAATTGCCTCTTTTTCCTGCCAGTATAAGTACGGACTGTGTGACGTGCCTACTTGGATGCGGTCACTCATATAATCCTCCACCATTCTATCAATGTTGAGAGAATCATATGCAGTGACAGTAGACGACATGTCCGTAATCGTTGTCAGGTCCTTCAGTCCGGACCAGATGTCAGCATCAGCAGTCGCTCCAGACTGCCCTGCATCACCGCCAGCGGGTGGGCTCGGAATTCTGAGCCTTTTCCTCGCACCCCCAGTTGCGGGAGAATGTGAAGGAGGAGATGTTGACAGGTCGCGTTCCGCTTGACTTGACAATTTTGTCACCAGCAGGTCTTTCAACCCCAGCAGACTTGTGTCTGCCGGAAAGAGAGATCCAAGGTAGGCTTTAAATCTAGGATCGAGCACGGTGGCCAATATGTAGTGCTCTGATTTCAACAGATTGACCACCCGTGAATCCTTGTTAAGCGAATTAAGGGCTCCATCCACAAGTCCCACATGCCTAGCGGAATCGCTCCGTGTTAGCTCCTCCTTCAATGTCTCCAGCTTCTTCTGCAAAAGCCTGATGAGGGGAATGACCTGACTCAGGCTGGCAGTGTCTGAACTGACTTCACGTGTGGCAAGTTCAAAGGGCATCAGAACCTTGCACAACGTTGAAATCATTCTCCACTGCGCCTGAGACAGGTGCATTCCACCTACTATATCGTGCTCAATTGTATAGGCTTGAATGGCCTTTTGCTGCTCCTCCAACCTCTGAAGCATATAGAGGGTTGAATTCCACCTCGTTACCACTTCTTGCTTCAGATGATGGCAGGGCAGGTTCAGTAGTTTTTGGTGGTGCTCCAGTCTTCTGTACGTGGTGCCTGTACGCCGAAAGTGTCCCGCAATTCTTCTGGCCACCGACAGCATCTCTTGCACGCCCCTGTCGTTTTTTAAAAAATTCTGCACCACCAAATTCAAGGTATGTGCAAAACATGGGACGTGCTGGAATTTGCCCATATTTAATGCACACACAATATTGCTGGCGTTGTCCGATGCCACAAATCCACAGGAGAGTCCAATTGGGGTAAGCCATTCCGCGATGATCTTCCTCAGTTGCCGTAAGAGGTTTTCAGCTGTGTGCGTATTCTGGAAACCGGTGATACAAAGCGTAGCCTGCCTAGGAAAGAGTTGGCGTTTGCGAGATGCTGCTACTGGTGCCGCCGCTGCTGTTCTTGCGGCGGGAGTCCATACATCTACCCAGTGGGCTGTCACAGTCATATAGTCCTGACCCTGCCCTGCTCCACTTGTCCACATGTCCGTGGTTAAGTGGACATTGGGTACAGCTGCATTTTTTAGGACACTGGTGACTCTCTTTTTCTGAGGTCTGTGTACATTTTCGGTATCGCCTGCCTAGAGAAATGGAACCTAGATGGTATTTGGTACCGGGGACACAGTACCTCCAACAAGTCTCTAGTTGGCTCTGCAGTAATGATGGATACCGGAACCACGTTTCTCACCACCCAGGATGTCAAGGCCTCAGTTATCCGCTTTGCAGTAGGATGACTGCTGTGATATTTCATCTTCCTCGCAAAGGACTGTTGGACAGTCAATTGCTTGGTGGAAGTAGTAAAAGTGGTCTTACGACTTCCCCTCTGGGATGACCATCGACTCCCAGCAGCAACAACAGCAGCGCCAGCAGCAGTAGGCGTTACACGCAAGGATGCATCGGAGGAATCCCAGGCAGGAGAGGACTCGTCAGAATTGCCAGTGACATGGCCTGCAGGACTATTGGCATTCCTGGGGAAGGAGGAAATTGACACTGAGGGAGTTGGTGGGGTGGTTTGCGTGAGCTTGGTTACAAGAGGAAGGGATTTACTGGTCAGTGGACTGCTTCCGCTGTCGGCCCAAGTTTTTGAACTTGTCACTGACTTATTATGAATGCGCTGCAGGTCACGTATAAGGGAGGATGTTCCGAGGTGGTTAACGTCCTTACCCCTACTTATTACAGCTTGACAAAGGGAACACACGGCTTGACACCTGTTGTCCGCATTTCTGGTGAAATACTTCCACACCGAAGAGCTGATTTTTTTGGTATTTTCACCAGGCATGTCAACGGCCATATTCCTACCACGGACAACAGGTGTCTCCCCGGGTGCCTGACTTAAAAAACCACCTCACCATCAGAATCCTCCTGGTCAATTTCCTCCCCAGCGCCAGCAACACCCATATCCTCCTCATCCTGGTGTACTTCAACACTGACATCTTCAATCTGACTATCAGGAACTGGACTGCGGGTGCTCCTTCCATCACTTGCAGGGGGCGTGCAAATGGTGGAAGGCGCATGCTCTTCACGTCCAGTGTTGGGAAGGTCAGGCATCGCAACCGACACAATTGGAGTCGGACTCTCCTTGTGGATTTGGGATTTCGAAGAACGCACAGTTCTTTGCGGTGCTACTGCTTTTGCCAGCTTTAGTCTTTTCATTTTTCTAGCGAGAGGCTGAGTGCTTCCATCCTCATGTGAAGCTGAACCACTAGCCATGAACATAGGCCAGGGCCTCAGCCGTTCCTTGCCACTCCGTGTGGTAAATGGCATATTGGCAAGTTTACGCTTCTCCTCCGACAATTTTATTTTAGGTTTTGGAGTCCTTTTTTTACTGATATTTGGTGTTTTGGATTTGACATGCTCTGTACTATGACATTGGGCATCGGCCTTGGCAGACGAAGTTGCTGGCATTTCATCGTCTCGGCCATGACTAGTGGCAGCAGCTTCAGCACGAGGTGGAAGTGGATCTTGATCTTTCCCTAATTTTGGAACCTCAACATTTTTGTTCTCCATATTTTAATAGGCACAACTAAAAGGCACCTCAGGTAAACAATGGAGATGGATGGATTGGATACTAGTATACAATTATGGACGGGCTGCCGAGTGCCGACACAGAGGTAGCCACAGCCGTGAACTACCGCACTGTACTGTGTCTGCTGCTAATATATAGACTGGTTGATAAAGAGATAGTATACTCGTAACTAGTATGTATGTATAAAGAAAGAAAAAAAAAACCACGGTTAGGTGGTATATACAATTATGGACGGGCTGCCGAGTGCCGACACAGAGGTAGCCACAGCCGTGAACTACCGCACTGTACTGTGTCTGCTGCTAATATAGACTGGTTGATAAAGAGATAGTATACTCGTAACTAGTATGTATGTATGTATAAAGAAAGAAAAAAAAACCACGGTTAGGTGGTATATACAATTATGGACGGGCTGCCGAGTGCCGACACAGAGGTAGCCACAGCCGTGAACTACCGCACTGTACTGTGTCTGCTGCTAATATAGACTGGTTGATAAAGAGATAGTATACTCGTAACTAGTATGACTATAAAGAAAGAAAAAAAAACCACGGTTAGGTGGTATATACAATTATGGACGGGCTGCCGAGTGCCGACACAGAGGTAGCCACAGCCGTGAACTACCGCACTGTACTGTGTCTGCTGCTAATATATAGACTGGTTGATAAAGAGATAGTATACTCGTAACTAGTATGTATGTATAAAGAAAGAAAGAAAAACCACGGTTAGGTGGTATATACAATTATGGACGGGCTGCCGAGTGCCGACACAGAGGTAGCCACAGCCGTGAACTACCGCACTGTACTGTGTCTGCTGCTAATATAGACTGGTTGATAAAGAGATAGTATACTCGTAACTAGTATGTATGTATAAAGAAAGAAAAAAAAACCACGGTTAGGTGGTATATACAATTATGGACGGGCTGCCGAGTGCCGACACAGAGGTAGCCACAGCCGTGAACTACCGCACTGTACTGTGTCTGCTGCTAATATATAGACTGGTTGATAAAGAGATAGTATACTCGTAACTAGTATGTATGTATAAAGAAAGAAAAAAAAACCACGGTTAGGTGGTATATACAATTATGGACGGGCTGCCGAGTGCCGACACAGAGGTAGCCACAGCCGTGAACTACCGCACTGTACTGTGTCTGCTGCTAATATATAGACTGGTTGATAAAGAGATAGTATACTCGTAACTAGTATGTATGTATAAAGAAAGAAAAAAAAACCACGGTTAGGTGGTATATACAATTATGGACGGGCTGCCGAGTGCCGACACAGAGGTAGCCACAGCCGTGAACTACCGCACTGTACTGTGTCTGCTGCTAATATATAGACTGGTTGATAAAGAGATAGTATACTCGTAACTAGTATGTATGTATAAAGAAAGAAAAAAAAAACCACGGTTAGGTGGTATATACAATTATGGACGGGCTGCCGAGTGCCGACACAGAGGTAGCCACAGCCGTGAACTACCGCACTGTACTGTGTCTGCTGCTAATATAGACTGGTTGATAAAGAGATAGTATACTCGTAACTAGTATGTATGTATAAAGAAAGAAAAAAAAACCACGGTTAGGTGGTATATACAATTATGGACGGGCTGCCGAGTGCCGACACAGAGGTAGCCACAGCCGTGAACTACCGCACTGTACTGTGTCTGCTGCTAATATAGACTGGTTGATAAAGAGATAGTATACTCGTAACTAGTATGTATGTATAAAGAAAGAAAAAAAAACCACGGTTAGGTGGTATATACAATTATGGACGGGCTGCCGAGTGCCGACACAGAGGTAGCCACAGCCGTGAACTACCGCACTGTACTGTGTCTGCTGCTAATATAGACTGGTTGATAAAGAGATAGTATACTCGTAACTAGTATGACTATAAAGAAAGAAAAAAAAACCACGGTTAGGTGGTATATACAATTATGGACGGGCTGCCGAGTGCCGACACAGAGGTAGCCACAGCCGTGAACTACCGCACTGTACTGTGTCTGCTGCTAATATAGACTGGTTGATAAAGAGATAGTATACTCGTAACTAGTATGACTATAAAGAAAGAAAAAAAACCACGGTTAGGTGGTATATACAATTATGGACGGGCTGCCGAGTGCCGACACAGAGGTAGCCACAGCCGTGAACTACCGCACTGTACTGTGTCTGCTGCTAATATAGACTGGTTGATAAAGAGATAGTATACTACTAATATTATATATACTGGTGGTCAGGTCACTGGTCACTAGTCACACTGGCAGTGGCACTCCTGCAGCAAAAGTGTGCACTGTTTAATTTTAATATAATATTATGTACTCCTGGCTCCTGCTATAACCTATAACTGGCACTGCAGTGCTCCCCAGTCTCCCCCACAATTATAAGCTGTGTGAGCTGAGCACAGTCAGATATATATATACATTGATGCAGCACACTGGGCTGAGCAGTGCACACAGATATGGTATGTGACTGAGTCACTGTGTGTATCGTTTTTTTCAGGCAGAGAACGGATATATTAAATAAAACAAACAACTGCACTGTCTGGTGGTCACTGTGGTCGTCAGTCACTAAACTCTGCACTCTCTTCTACAGTATCACAGCCTCAGGTCAATCTCTCTCTCTCTCAACCCTAATCTAAATGGAGAGGACGCCAGCCACGTCCTCTCCCTATCAATCTCAATGCACGTGTGAAAATGGCGGCGACGTGCGGCTCCTTATATAGAATCCGAGTCTCGCGATAGAATCCGAGCCTCGCGAGAATCCGACAGCGTCATGATGACGTTCGGGCGCGCTCGGGTTAACCGCGCAAGGCGGGAAGATCCGAGTCGCTCGGACCCGTGAAAAAAAACATGAAGTTCGGGCGGGTTCGGATTCAGAGAAACCGAACCCGCTCATCTCTAATACTGACTGCAGCGCCATTTACCTTTTCAGGGCTTATATATGTGGACAGATAGCCTTCAATTCAATATTATTATCAGTCATAATTATTCTTTTCCATTCTTTCATTTTTTTTTTTCTTTAAGTTGTCCTCTGTCCTTTCATCTGAATGTTGTGAATGTTCTGTATTGTTCTCCCCCCTACTCCCATAACTGTTTGTGTTGACCTAAGCTTCCCCCCTCATCTGTATGTCCTGTGTTGTATTCCCCACCACATCTGTATGTTCTGCATTGTGTTCCCCACCTCATCTGTGTGTTCTGTATTGTTTTCCCCACCTCATCTGTATGTTCTGTATTGTTTTCCCCACCTCATCTGTATGTTCTGTATTGTGTTCCCCACCTCATCTGTATGTTCTGTATTGTGCTACCCCTTCATCTTTATGTAGTGCATTGTGTGCCCAATAAAAAGGGAAAAAAACTGACTGTGCAAAATATTGTTGGTAGTTATCTGCCTGTTGATAAAAGTGATAGGAGGCTTCTCTTTGTACAAATAATACAATATCCTACACAAAATGCACACACACACACACACACACACACACACACACACACACACACACACACACACACACACACACACACACACACACACACTTACCAACGTATCGGGGACCCACACGCCCCTTTGTCAAGGTGAGTAGATCTACTCACCTTGACAAAGGGGCGTGTGGGTCCCCGAAACGTTGGTAACTATTTGATGTTTCTTTAATACACCTGACTCTGTACAAAGACTCCGAGTGCCGCTGTTCCTTTCCTCAATAGGGTCATCAGCATTACAGAGGGCACCGGAGCAAGATAATAGTTTGTGGGGAGTGCCGACCTATCATCCAGTATGTGTGTGTGTGTGTGTGTGTGTGTGTGTGTGTGTGTATATGTATGTATGTATGTGTATATATATATATCAAAGCTCTTTTTAGCCATATTATCTATAAGGTGTAAATGATTTCACCCGTTGTAGAAAAAATATAACAGTTGATACAAAAATTCCACTTATATATACTGCAGATGAATAATATAGGATAAGTTACCAGACTATGTTTAGTTCATCAGTAGGAGACTCTTACGTCTCTTAAGATAGCAAGTTTAGGTTCCGTCCGGCAGCAACAGCACCCAACACGCTGATGGATTGTTCCTCCCCCGAGCAAATCGGTTAATGAGCCGGAGAGTCCAGGATATTGATTTCATTATTGTATTGTTGTCTTGTACACACCTCCAGCCATAGTAGTGCCCCACTTCAAGCAGGTTTGGTAGCACTTGGGAAGTTTAGGAAGATATAGTGATCTCCAACAGATACTCTGGTGGGGGTATCTTCATCCTGGACTCTCTGGCTCATTAACGTAGTTGCTCGACGGGGCAATATTCCACAAGTGTGTTGGGTGCTAATGTGGCTAGCCGGGTACCTGAACTTGAGAACTTTAAGAGACGATTTCCATCTAGGAGTCCCATATTAAAGAACTGAACATGGGCCAGTATTTACTAAAAATCCGAGTTTGGTCGATTTGTGTTTTTTTTTCTAAGTCCCAATCCAGGAATTTACTAAGCACCAATCTCGGCAGTGTCTGGTCTATTCGTAATGGTTTGAATGACAACGTCACGAAATACGAATGAATAGACCATCGGTCAAACGCAGCTGTTATTTCATAGAAAACGGCCATTCACTATTCATTCGTATTTGGGTGTTAGTTTCTGAGTGCTCAAGTGCGGGTCTGTATTTTTTCGAATCGTTAAAAAAAAGCAGCAAAAAAATAGACCTGCTTTTTCCAGTCGAGTTTGGATAACCATGCACGGATCAGTGAGATCTGTGCATGGTTATCTATGGGAAAGGGTTTGTTTAGTTTAAAATCATAAAAAAAAATTGCGTGGGGTCCCCCCTCCTAATCATAACCAGCTTCGGGCTCTTTGAGCCGATCCTGGTTGAAAAAATATGGGGGAAAAAATGACAGGGGTTCCCCCCATATTTAATCAACCAGCACCGGGCTCTGCGCCTGGTCCTGGTTCCAAAAATACAGGGGACAAAAAGCGTAGGGGTCCCCCGTATTTCTGAAACCAGCACCGGGCTCCACTAGCTGGGGAGATAATGCCACAGCCGGGGGACACTTTGATATCGGTCCCTGCGGCCGTGCCATTAAAACCCCAACTAGTCACCCCTGGCCGGGGTACCCTGGAGGAGTGGGGACCCCTTCAATCAAGGGGTCCCCCCCCTCCAGCCACCCAAGGGCCAGGGGTGAAGCCCGAGGCTGTCCCTCCCCATCCAAGGGCGGCGGATGGGGGGCTGATAGCCTTTTAAAAAAAATGTGAATATTGTTTTTAATAGCAGTACTACAAGTCCCAGCAAGCCTCCCCCGCAAGCTGGTACTTGGAGAACCACAAGTACCAGCATGCGGTGGAAAACCGGGCCCGCTGGCACCTGTAGTACTACTACTAAAAAAATACCCCAATAAAAACAGGAGACACACACCTTGAAAGTATAAGTTTATTACATACATGCACACCTCCAAACATACATACTTACCTATGTTCACACGAGGGTCGGTCCTCTTCTCCATGTAGAATCCATGGGGTACCTGTGGAAAAAATTATACTCACATAATCCAGTGTAGATCGGTCCTCTTCTGTTCTCTGTATAATCCACGTACTTGTCAAAAAAAAAAAACGCAAACCCGACCACACACTGAAAGGGGCCCCATGTATTCACATGGGACCCCTTTCCCCGACTGTCAGGACCCCCCCCCCCCCTGACTCCTGTCTAAGAGGGTTCCTTCAGCCAATCAGGGAGCGCCACGTCATGGCACCCTCCTGATTGGCTGTGTGCTCCTGTAGTGTCTGTCAGGCAGCACACGGCAGTGATACAATGTAGCGCCTATGCGCTCCATTGTAACCAATGGTGGGAACTTTGTGGTCAGCGGTGAGGTTACTTTCGGTCAACCGCTGACCACAAAATTCCCACCATTGGTTACAATGGAGCGCATAGGCGCTACATTGTATCACTGCCGTGTGCTGCCTGACAGACACTACAGGAGCACACAGCCAATCAGGAGGGTGCCACGACGTGGCGCTCCCTGATTGGCTGAAGGAACCCACTTAGACAGGAGTCAGGGGGGCGGGGGGGGGGGGTTCCTGGCAATCGGGGAAAGGGGTCCCATGTGAAAACATGGGGCCTCTTTCAGTGCGTGGTCGGGTTTGCGTTTTTTTTTTTGACAAGTACGTGGATTATACAGAGAACAGAAGAGGACCGATCTGCACTGGATTATGTGAGTATAATTTTTTCCACAGGTACCCCATGGATTCTACATGGAGAAGAGGACCGACCCTCGTGTGAACATAGGTAAGTATGTATGTTTGGAGGTGTGCATGTATGTAATAAACTTATACTTTCAAGGTGTGTGTCTCCTGTTTTTATTGGGGTATTTTTTTAGTAGTAGTACTACTACAGGTGCCAGCGGGCCCGGTTTTCCACCGCATTCTGGTACTTGTGGTTCTCCAAGTACCAGCTTGCGGGGGAGGCTTGCTGGGACTTGTAGTACTGCTACTAAAAACAATATTCACATTTTTTTTAAAAAGCTATCGGCCCCCCCCATCCGCCGCCCTTGGATGAGGGGGACAGCCTCGGGCTTCACCCCTGGCCCTTGGGTGGCTGGAGGGGGGGGACCCCTTGATTGAAGGGGTCCCCACTCCTCCAGGGTACCCCGGCCAGGGGTGACTAGTTGGGGTTTTAATGACACGGCCGCAGGGACCGATATCAAAGTGTCCCCCGGCTGTGGCATTATCTCCCCAGCTAGTGGAGCCCGGTGCTGGTTTCAGAAATACGGGGGACCCCTACGCTTTTTGTCCCCCGTATTTTTGGAACCAGGACCAGGTGCAGAGCCCGGTGCTGGTTGATTAAATATGGGGGAACCCCTGTAATTTCCCCCCCCCCATATTTTTTCAACCAGGATCGGCTCAAAGAGCCCGAGGCTGGTTATGATTAGGAGGGGGGACCCCACGCAATTTTTTCCAGGATTTTAAAGACTTTAAGGAACTTTTTAAGGTACACAATGAAGCCCTGCATGGATCTCACAGATCCGGCCGGGTTTCCTTGTGTTTTGTCAGGCAGTGTTTTACTCATCACTCCCGTAAAACACTGCCTGATATTACGAATCACATCGACATCGGAAAAAACGATTGTGCAAAACTCGGCAGCTTAGTGAATGACCGTATCAGGATTCAAAAAGTTGCAGTAAAATGCACCCGATACCATTCGAGTTCAAACACCCTTCAAAACGGACAAAACACGAATATTAGTAAATAAACCCCATGGTCTGGTAACTAATCCGATATTATTCAACTGCAATATATATAATTTTTTAAGATTGTTAATTATTATATTTTAACTGCAACAGGTGAAACAATTTAAAGCCTATATCAATAAGCTACCGTAATTTAGCTAAAAAGGTAAGATATTTTTGTGTTTTTATATATGTCTATGTGACTTTTTTGTGTTTTTATGCGTGTTTAAGATAATAAATATTTAAATTGGTATAAAATAAGCCTGCTATCAATAAGCAGATATATACCAACAATATTTTGTGCATTCCCCCCCCCCCCTTTTTTTATTGTGTTTTGTTTAGAGCCAGTCAAGCAACTAGGTAAGATGCAGTCTAGGCTGCAGTGTAACTGTCATTATAAAACAATTATATAATTATATTCTATACCACCAGGAATAGATGCTACTAGTGAGCAATAACTGTTTGCTTCTGATTTCTGCATTGTGTCCATTCCCCCTCTGTGCCTATTACTGTGCCCCCTTGTCCATTATTACAGTATGTCCCATCGCACCCCCCTTGCCCCTCTGTGTCCATTATTATGCACACCTCTATGTTTATTATGTCTCCCCACTCTGTGTCCATTTGTAGACCCCCCCCCCCACATGTGCCCATTATTAATGTCTTCCCTCTATTATCCCACCCCCCATGTGTCCATTATGGTGTCTCTCCCCTCCCCCTTTGTATGTTTAGTGTTTAGTCTCTTTAACCCTTAAGTTCATTTACTTTCTCTGTTCTATGGTCCTCTGACTCGGCTCCTCCTCCTGGCTCACACTGTCCATGGGTATTCTTCTCTCCAATGAACGGTGCTGCCAGCGGTACAGCAGCAACAGGCAGCCCTCCAACAATCAGGGAGATCCAGCGGCGCCTCCCACCCTCAGTCCACCACCCCACGCCCGTCCCCGTGATCATCGCCGGCACCCGCGCAGAGCCCTGCGCGGTGGCGCCTATGTGACATCATGCGACGTGAGGTCACATGGTGCAGAGAAGGGGGCGGAGCTGAGGCGCACTATGCGGCACAGGGAGGGCACCACAGTAGGTTGGTTCATATGAAACCATGAAACCACCTTAGGCAGAAATTGAGGACGAGTCCTCAACTCTGCTCTATCCACATGGAAAATAAGGTAGGGGCTTTTGTGAGACAAAGCCGCCAATTCGGACACCCGCCTCGCAGATGCCAAGGCCAACAACATGACCACTTTCCAAGTGAGAAATTTCAACTCAACTGTTTGAAGAGGTTCAAACCAGTGTGACTTAAGGAACTGTAACACCACGTTAAGGTCCCATGGTGCCACTGGGGGCACAAAAGGAGGCTGGATGTGCAGCACTCCCTTTACAAAAGTCTGGACTTCTGGGAGAGAAGCCAATTCCTTCTGAAAGAATATAGATAGTGCCGAAATCTGTACCTTAATGGAGCCTAACTTCAGGCCCATATCCACTCCTGTCTGTAGAAAGTGGAGAAAATGGCCCAGGTGGAAATCTTCCGTAGGAGCATTCTTGGCTTCACACCAAGAAACATACTTCCTCCAGATACGGTGATAATGTTTCGCCGTCACCTCCTACCTAGCCCTTATCAGAGTAGGGATGACTTCCTCCGGAATACCTTTCCCAGCTAGGACAGTGTTCAACCGCCATGCCGTCAAACGTAACCGCGGTAAGTCTTGGAACACGCAGGGCCCCTGCTGTAACAGGTCCTCCCTGAGAGGAAGAGGCCATGGATCTTCTGTGAGCATCTCCTGAAGATCTGAATACCAGGCCCTTCGAGGCCAATCTGGAACGAGTATTGTCTGCACTTTTTTTCTTCTTATGATTCTCAATATTTTGGAGATGAGAGGAAGAGTAGGGAATACATAGACCCACTGAAACACCCATGGTGTCACCAGGGCATCTACCGCTACTGCCTGAGGGTCCCTTGACCTGGCACAATACCTCCAAAGCTTCTTGTTGAGGCGTGACGCCATCATGTCTATTTGAGGAAGTCCCCAAAGACATGTTATCTCTGCAAAAACTTCCTGATGAAGTCCCCACTCTCCTGGATGGAGATAGTGTCTGCTGAGGAAGTCTGCTTCCCAGTTGTCCACTCTCGGAATGAAGACTGCTGACAGAGCGCTTACGTGATTTTCCGCCCAGCGCAGAATCCTTGTGGCTTCCGCCATTGCCACTCTGCTCCTTGTCCCGCCTTGGCGGTTTACATGAGCCACGGCTGTGACATTGTCTGATTGAAACAGAACCGGTAGGTCGCGAAGAAGATTCTCCGCTTGTCGTAGGCCGTTGTATATGGCCCTTAATTCCAGTATGTTGATGTGTAGACAAGCCTCCTGGCTTGACCATGTTCCCTGAAAATGTCTTCCTTGTGTGACTGCTCCCCATCCTCAGAGGCTCGCGTCCGTGGTCACCAGAACCCAGTCTTGAATGCCGAACCTGCGACCCTCTAGAAGGTGAACACTCTGCAGCCACCACAGGAGAGACACCCTGGCCCTGGGGGACAGGCTTATTTTCTGATGAATTTGAAGATGGGACCCGGACCACTTGTCCAGAAGGTCCCACTGAAATGTCCTTGCATGAAATCTGCCGAAGGGAATGGCCTCGTAGGTCGCCAACATTTTTCCGAGTACATGAGTGCATTGATGGACCGACATCCTTTTTGGTCTTAACAGGTCTCTGACCATGTTCTGGAGTTCCTGGGCTTTTTCCATTGGGAGAAAAACCCTCTTTTCTTCCGTGTCCAGAATCATGCGTAACAAAGATAGCCAAGTCGTTGGAACCAACTGTGACTTTGGTAGATTTAGAATCCAGCCATGTTGCTGCAGCACTCTCAGGGAGAGCGACACGCTTTTCAGCAACTGAACTCTCGATCTCGCTTTTATCAAGAGATCGTCCAAGTACGGGATAATTGTGACTCCCTGCCTGCGCAGGAGCACGATCATTTCCGCCATTACCTTGGTGAAAATCCTCGGGGCCATGGAAAGCTCAAATGGCAACGTCTGAAACTGGTAATGACAGTCCTGTACAGCGAATCTCAGGTACGCCTGATGAGGAGGATATATGGGGACATGAAGGTATGCATCCTTTATGTCTAGTGATACCATAAAATCCCCCCCTTCCAGTCTGGAGATAACTGCCCGGAGCGATTCCATCTTGAATTTGAACTTTTTCAAGTACAGGTTTAGGGATTTTAGATTTAGAATGGGCCTGACTGAGCCATCCGGTTTCGGAACCACAAACAGGGTTGAATAGTACCCCTTCCCCTGTCGAAGTAGGGGAACCTTGACAATCACTTGCTGTTGATACAGCTTTTGAATTGCATCTAAAACTATCCCCCTCTCTGGGGGAGACGCCAGGTAAAGCCGATTTGAAAAATCGGCGCGGAGGCTCCTCTTCGAATTCCAGCTTGTATCCTTGGGATACAATTTCCATCGCCCAAGGATCCATGTCTGATTGAACGCATACGTGGCTGAAGAGTCGAAGACGTGCCCCCACCGGGGCGGACTCCCTCAGTGGAGCCCCAGCGTCATGCGGTGGATTTAGTAGAAGCCGGGAAGGACTTCTGCTCCTGGAAACTAGCCGTAGCAGGCATTCTCTTCCCTCTACCCTTACCTCTGGTGGGGAAGGAAGAACCCTGACCTCTTCTGGACTTATGCAACCGAAAGGACTGCATCTGATATTGTGGTGTTTTCTTTTGCTGTGGGGGAACATAAGGTAAAAAAGTAGATTTACCCGCGGTAGCTGTGGAAACCAGGTCCGCGAGACCTTCCCCAAATAGAACCTCACCCTTGTAAGGCAAAACTTCCATATGCCTCTTTGAGTCGGCATCACCTGTCCATTGGTGGGTCCACAGGGCTCGCCTAGCAGAAATCGCCATGGCGTTGGCTCTCGAACCTAGCAAGCCAACGTCTCTCTGAGTGTCTCTCATATATAAGACTGCGTCTTTTATGTGACCTAAGGTCAATAAAGTGGTATCCCTATCTAGGGTATCAATGTCAGCTGACAAGGTATCTGCACAAGCTGCTACAGCGCTACAAACCCAAGCCGACGCTGTCGCCGGTCTGAGCAAGGCACCCGTATGTGTATTAA
This sequence comes from Pseudophryne corroboree, assembly GCF_028390025.1. Lineage (NCBI taxonomy): Eukaryota > Metazoa > Chordata > Amphibia > Anura > Myobatrachidae > Pseudophryne > Pseudophryne corroboree. The sequence continues at coordinate 690,781,248 of NC_086445.1, read as the reverse complement.
TTGATTTTAAGGTAGTCTCCTGTCTGCGATCCGCAGGATCCTCGAGGGCCGCCGTGTCTGGAGACTGTAGCGCCACCTTTTTGGACAAGCGCGTTAAAGCCTTGTCCACCTTGGGCGAGGATTCCCACCGTAACCTGTCCTGTGTAGGGAAAGGATACGCCATAAGAATTCTCTTGGGAATCTGCAGTTTCTTGTCTGGAGTTTCCCAAGCTTTTTCAAATAACTCATTCAGCTCATGAGATGGGGGAAAAGTTACCTCAGGTTTCTTTTCCTTAAACATGCATACCCTCGTGTCAGGGACAGAGGGGTCATCTGTGATATGCAAAACATCTTTTATTGCAATAATCATATAATGAATACTTTTGGCCACCCTTGGGTGTAACCTCGCATCATCGTAGTCAACACTGGAGTCAGAATCCGTGTCGGTATCAGTGTCTGCTACTTAGGACAGGGGACGTTTATGAGACCCTGAAGGGTCCTGTGATACAGCCAAAGCAATGGATTGACACCCTGTTTTATCCCTGGACTCTGCTTCGTCCAATCTCTTATGTAATAAAGACACATTTGCATTTAAAACATTCCACATATCCAACCAATCATGTGTCAGCGTTGCCGACAGAGACACCACAATCATCTGCTCCACCTCCTCCTTAGATGAGCCTTCCGCTTCAGACATGCCGACACACATGTACCGACACCTCCACACACTCAGGGATATATCTAAATGGAGACAGTCCCCCAATAAGGCCCTTTGGTGAGACAGAGAGAGAGTATGCCAGCACACACCCAGCGCCACCGGACACTGGAATAAAATCCCAGTTAGTACAGCGCTTTTATATAAATATATACAATTACACTCACTGCGCCAATTAAATGTCCCCCCCCCCCTCTTTTTTGCCCTCTGTAACCGTGTTCAGCAGGGGAGAGTCCGGGGAGCCAGCTTCTCTGCAGTGTGCTGTGGAGAAAATGGCGCTGGTTAGTGCTGGAGGATCAAGCTCCGCCCCCTCAGCGGTGGGCTTCCGTCCCGCTCAAATTATTTATACTGGCGGTTTTTTTTTTAATATACCGCCTCCGCAGTATCTACCTATATGCCAGTGTCCCTTGAGGTTAATATTGCTGCCCAGGGTGCCCCCCCCTGCGCCCTGCACCATTACAGTGCCCGCTGTGTGTATGTGTGGGAGCAATGGTGCGCAGCGTTACCGCTGCACGTTTCCTCAGTGAAGATCTGAAGTCTTCTGCCGTCTTTGAAGTCTTCTTTTCTTCTTAATACTCACCCGGCTTCTATCTTCCGGCTCTGTGAGGAGGACGGCGGCGCGGCTCCGGGACGAACGACGAGGGTGAGACCTGCGTTCCGACCCTCTGGAGCTAATGGTGTCCAGTAGCCTAAGAAGCAGAGCCTATCATTTAAGTAGGTCTGCTTCTCTCCCCTCAGTCCCACGATGCAGGGAGCCTGTTGCCAGCAGCGCTCCCTGAAAATAAAAAACCTAACAAAAGTCTTTTTCAGAGAAACTCAGGAGAACTCCCCTGCAGTGCACCCAGTCTTCTCTGGGCACAGGATCTAACTGAGATCTGGAGGAGGGGCATAGAGGGAGGAGCCATTGCACACCCATTCTAAAGTCTTTAGAGTGCCCATGTCTCCTGCGGAGCCCATCTATACCCCATGGTCCTTACGGACTCCCCAGCATCCTCTAGGATGTAAGAGAAATAATTGCTAATGCGATCACTTTACTCCTGGGTTTAGACCCCCGCTGCGCTACTTCACATGTGCATTCGTCAGACTGCGTATGTGAGAGCAGACAGTAATTCAGAGGGATCCCAAGGATTCTTCTCCTGGGAAGAATTGCATAATGTACCCACGGGATACAAACGCCATTTAGAAATGGCATTAGCTGCCGGGCCAAGTTCAGAAATGCTTCGCATTCTGGAGCTTGGTGAGTTTCGCAGTTTACCAACTGGTGTAGAAACTTTTGGTGGCTGCTTTTGCAATCACAATAGGAGGAATGAGGCAGATATCGGGGGTAATTCCAAGTTGATCGCAGCAGGAAATTTTTTAGCAGTTGGGCAAAACCATGGCCCTCATTCCGAGTCGTTCGCTCGGTATTTTTCATCGCATCGCAGTGAAATTCCGCTTAGTGCGCATGCGCAATATTCGCACTGTGACTGCGCCAAGTGTCTTTGCTATGAAGATAGTATTTTTACTCACGGCTTTTTCATCGCTCCGGCGATCGTAATGTGATTGACAGGAAATGGGTGTTACTGGGCGGAAACAGGCCGTTTTATGGGAGTGTGGCTGAAAACGCTACCGTTTCCGGAAAAAACGCAGGAGTGGCCGGAGAAACGGGGGAGTGGTTGGGCGAACGCTGGGTGTGTTTGTGACGTCAAACCAGGAACGACAAGCACTGAACTGATCGCACAGGCAGAGTAAGTCTGGAGCTACTCTAAAACTGCTAAGTAGTTTGTGAGCGCAATATTGCGAATACATCGGTCGCAATTTTAAGATGCTAAGATACACTCCCAGTAGGCGGCGGCTTAGCGTGTGTAACTCTGCTAAATTCTCCTTGCGACCGATCAACTCGGAATGAGGGCCCATGTGCACTGCAGGAGGGGCAGATATAACATGTGCAGAGAGAGTTAGATTTGGGTGTGGTGTGTTCAATCTGCAATCTAAATTGCAGTGTAAAAATAAAGCAGACAGTATTTACCCTGCACAGAAAACAAAATAACCCACCCAAATCTAACTCTCTCTGCACATGTTATATCTGCCTCCCCTGCAGGTGCACATGGTTTTGCCCAACTGCTAAAAAAAATCCTGCTGCGATCAACTTGGAATTACCCCCATCTTCAATATCTATTGCAGTCCCCAATACATACATTTAGGGGATTGTTTCATATTTGTGGGCAGCCTCCAAAACTGACTGTTTTCTGAAATGTCTCGCAAATATTATTTGTTAAATATTCTTCATAATAAATTTTTTATATTTTAGCATAAACTAAAAATGTTTTATGTATTCATTGACTGAGTCTCCGTTCTTTATTGCATGCTAATTTCACAGGGTCCGCAAATTATTACTGATATGACTGTTACTCTACTGTCCTGCTGGTGCTCCTGACCTGCTGTATAGCAGCTAGACATACATTTTATATACAGCAATCTTGGGTAGATGTATCAAGCCCTGGAGAGAGAGAAAGTGGAAATGTCCAAAGCACCCAATCATCTTCTTTCACTTATCCAGCACAGTGCATGAAATGATACCTGTAGTTAGAAGCATCATTTGCTTTGGGCAAATACACAACTATATCTCTCTCCGCAGCTTGATACATCTCCTGGAAAATATCATGTCTCCCTTTCACTTAATTAACAAGTTAACTTAATTCTTGACAATGTCTTTGTCTTGGAAACAGGGTAAGAAATTCACAGTATAAGATAATGTTAAAAAGGGTTTCCATCTTCCGAAAACTTTCTAATGGCTTGTCAATACCCTCCTGGTACATTTACTTTATCATTCACATTTCTTCTATGCCAGACAAGGGCGGATTGGGAACTTAAAGTGGCCCTGGAAAAATATGAAAGTGGCCTCATGTAGTGGCTCTCAGCAGAAAGATTGTCACAGTGGGTGATTACACCAGTAGGTGAGGCATTGTACTGGTAGGCAGAGTCAGCACACCAGGGTGACAAGTAGACACATTAAATGATTATTACTACACTCCAACAGCAGGGAATAACAAAGATTAGCACCAACTTGGTAAAAGATCACTATAAAATAGATCATTCTGACTGGGGTCTCATCCATTGTTAAACACCCACTGGTCTCACATTTTTCCTTGTGGTGTAGAAGAAAAAATAAATCACAATGCCTCTGTCTACCATTCCAGGAGAGATATTCAATACAATGAGCATCCCAGTGACCACCATAGCAACCAACCAACCAGGTTCTAGCTATCATTTTATAGAATATATTTGATAAATGATAGCTAGAAGCTCATTTGTTGCTATGGACAACAAACTCTTTAGAAGGGTTTGCTACATCTCTCCCTTGCCCAGCTAAGCACATATCGGGCACTTATGGTAGTGCCCAAATCTCAGGGTTTCTCTCGCACCTCCATGTTGTAATGCTGGTAGGACACAATGTGCTGTTGGGGTTCCTGAACTGGCATGGCTCAGATTAGGCCAAAGATAAAACAAAAAAGTAATGTTACAGAACAGTGTTATTAGCTAATAGGGTGAGATATTTGGTTACACATATAGAGCCTGATTCTGAGATTTACATAAAACCTCTGATGTTTAATGATCTTCACATGAGCAGGCTCGGCACTGCACACACGCAGATCTGGTCCCGCAACAGCCTGAGTAACCTCAGGGTTACTAGATGTCCTATGTGTGCGCAGATGATCCCGTGCTGCCCCTACAGATGCAGCAGCGCATCACAGAATCCTGGGTTACTTTTTTACTTAATACACCTCATATAGCTTTTGCATAATTCTGCAGAGGTGCCATTAGCATCCACCTCTGAATCAGCCCCATATTTATATAGAGGCAGGGGCGGATTACATCTTTGTGGGTCCCATAGCAACATTTTTAAGGGGCCCCCCAGCTCAGATCTCCAGAGAGAGAGAGTGGCAGCAGGGAGTGCCGGCAAAAACATAGGGACATAGATAGGCAGCAGGGACTTAGAGGCAGAAAGAGGCAGCAGGGGCATAGAAAGAGAGAGAGAGGCAGAAGGGAAGTAGGGACAGGAAGTGACAGCAGGGGCATAGAAACAGAGAGACAGATAGAGAGGCTCCAGGAACGTAGGGACAGATAGAGAGGCAGCAGGGATATAGAGACAGATAGAGGGTTAGCAGGGATTTGGTGAGATACAGCTGGGACAAAGTGAGAGTCAGCAGGGATGTAGTAACAAATAGAGGTAACAGGAACATAGAGACAGAGAAAGTGGCAGCAGGGACACAGAGAGAGTGTGCCAGCAAAGACATAGGGACAGAGATAGGCAGCAGGGACTTAGGGACAGAAAGAGGAAGCAGGGGCATAGAAACAGAGAGAGCGAGAGGCAGCAGGGACGCAGTGACAGTTAGAGAGGCAGCAGGGACATAGGGACAGATAGAAAGGCAGCAGGGACGTAGGTTGAACACGATGGGCAATTTGCCTCTATTCAACCTCAAATACTATGTTACTATGTTACTATGTAGGTACAGATAGAGAGGTAATCGCAAAGTGTGCGCTTGCCCAATGACAAATATATATGTTAATTAAGCTGCTCTTGCTGCAAATATTGGTGATACAGGTTGAGTATCCCATATCCAAACATTCCGTAATACGGACTTTTTTGACTGAGAGTGAGATAGTGAAACCTTTGTTTTCTGATGGCTCAATGTACACAAACTTTGTTTAATACACAAAGTTATTAAAAATATTGGCTAAAATGACCTTCAGGCTGTGTGTATAAGGTGTATATGTAACATAAATGCATTCTGTGCATATACTTAGGTCCCATCGCCATGATATCTCATTATGGTATGCAATTATTCCAAACTACGGAAAAATCCCATATCCAAAATACCTCTGGTCCCAAGCATTTTGGATAAGGGATACTCAACCTGTACCAATAAAATATAATAATTAGCATGGTAAAAAGGCAGTCATTAATAAATAGGCCAACAAATCTGAATGAGCCGACTCCATATAGCTGGCTGAGTAGATGCTGAAATGTACGCATGTACGCAGCTGGGGTCGACACGGGAGGCTCCAGAATGAGTAGCTGTACCAGTGACAAAGTGAGCTTGAGAGACACACATGGTCAGACAGCTGTTACCTTTTCCTGACAGTGAACTGAGTTGTGTGAACATGTGTTTGCACTTAGACACACTTGTGATGTCCGAGACAACACCTGCCTATCTCCGAAGTGTATCTAAAAATAGGAGATGAACTAGTACACAATAGGGACGACTAAGCAGTGGTTTATCAGCAGTGAAGGAGTAAAGTGACTGTCCTACTATACGAGAATGTCAGATATTGAGTCAAATGTAAATACTATCAAGTAACTAAAGGCCTAATTCAGACAGGATCGCTGCAGCGGCAGAGATCACAGTCTGAATCCTTTTGTGGAGTGCACACGCGCACCCCGGGAGCCCAGTGAGATGCTAAAAGAATCTCTGTGCTGCGATTGCCTCTGCCTGATTGAAAGGCAGAGGTGGTCGCAGGGCGGGAGGGGGCGTGTCACCGGCGTTAGAACGCCATTGGCGGGGCACGGTCCGGACAATGCAGTCATGTCCGGACCGTTGGGGGGGGGAGGGGCGGCAGCTGTGTGATGTCACACGCAGACACTGCGACCCGGGACACGGCGGGTAGCGGCCTGCCAGCATGCAGGAGTTGCGCTGGCAGGGAGCTAGTCGCCAGGTGCAAAGCATTGCTGCCATGCAATGCTTTTGCACCTGTGCTGGGGGGTAGGGGCAGGGCCGGCTCTACCATTAGGCAGCTTTAGGCGGCTGCCTAGGGGCGCCGTCCCCTGGAGGGCACCACTGAATTCATGAAGCAAAACACTGAAGTATATCTCTGTATGTATCCTCCTCCTATTACACTGCGCTGGCTGCTGCGGGTCTAATCAGGTTCAGCCAGCGCTATCAGGTTGTAGCACATAGTACCTCAGCCCTTCCTCTGTACTGACACGTGTAACATCAAGTCAAGTGAAGGCACATAGGAGGCGGATGTAACTATGGCTCCAGAGGGGCGCCTTCACGGCTGCTCCTCATAGCCATGATCAGGGGCGTTGAGTGTCACGCCGGGCCACTGTAAAGGGGGGCCTGGCTTAAAAAAGGGGACATTCTGACACCCAATACTATATTTTTTTTATCTAAAAATATGCAGTACACGCCACAGAGGGGAGCGATTATACCACATGGGGGGGGGGGGGGGGGGGGGGGGGAGCTGCTTCCTTACTTGCCCAGGAAGCAGCTCCCTCCTTTCTGACCAGCACCATCTTCCCAGAGCAAAGACTCCGGCACAATACCAGAGTCTTTGCTTTCTATGTGCAGCACCATCTTCCCAAAGAGATTACCAGGAAGATGATACCTTCTATGCCAGCAACATTACAGATGTACTGGGAGGAAGGGGGATCGGACCTGGGCCCCTCCAGCAGCCTGGGACTGGGTAATTTGTACCCGCTCAACCCCCGCTCTGCGCCACTGGCCCTGATGCACCTCCTTCAGGACCATGGATCCCAGCTCTCCAGCAAAAAGCAGCACCTGACTACATGACTGCACCCAGCAGTGTCGCTGTAATGCTGCTGCCGCCTGTAAGAGGAACCGTGACAAATACGAGGGAAAACAAGGAAACAGCTTTCAGGGAAGTGACCCATGGGGATTTCTACAATTAAATACCACCATCAGACCCTATATGCAGATGCAGTGTCTACTGAGTGTTGTCCCTTTTCTCTGTATATGTATAATGATGCAATTCACCCCAGACCACCTAGTGGCCACCTGCATATCCCCCCTGAGAGGGTGGGGGGTTTGCAGGTTAGGGGGTGCTAGGCTGAAGCTTTGCCTAGGGTGCAGAGAGACCTTGCACCGGCCCTGGGTAGGGGCCTGACATGCGGGGCGTACTAGCCCTGTGCTGGGCGTCCTCCCGCATGTCAGAGTAAATGATCATAGATGTGCTAAATTTAGCACATCTACAATCAGATTTGAATTACCCCCTAAGTGAACTGTGCTGGTAATTAGAGTGTGTAGATGTATATTAAGGCTGACTTTTTATTTCCATCACCTGATAAATATAAATAGATATCCATGCTGCAACTGCATTACATAGACTCTGACGTCTGATGGTGTCCCAATCCCTGTCAAATAAGACAAATTGTAAAATGACCTAGCACTCGGCACAGGTTACTTGAAAAGGTTTATGTGTTTTATAGCTCTCAGTGAAACATTCTGTGGACCTGATTTTGAGTTTGAAGGATATCTGTTCACACTTGGCGGGATCTCTCTGTCTGTGAAATAGAGTGTTTTGGGGCAGGAACTTGGTGGTCACAATGCAATCGCACCAGCACTTGCACTTGCATGGGGCTAACTGTCGCATCACTGGTTACGTCACAAATTGGGTACTTAGATTCTCTTACCCTACCTGGCGCTGCCGATTTGCTGTCTGGTGCATGTCTGTTGGTTAGTCATGTCAGGATTCTCCTGTAGCTGTGGTCCAGCATGGCAAGGGTGCTGCCATCTTGCCTGAATTCAGCTGTGACATGTTCAGCCATGGATATCCTTATGAGTGTATCCCATGTAAGTTTAAATTGCTCTTCTGTCTTAGCCTCTACCACCTCTGCTTGGAGGCTACACCGCTTGGCCACTAACCTTTCTGTAGTGTGAAGTCATTTTTCATCAAGCTGTCCTTGAACATATCGCCCTTAAGTTTCAGTGCATGTCCTCGTGTTCTTATATTTCTCTTCCTTCGAAAAATGTTTCCCTCCTGGACCTTGTTAAAACCCTTGATATATTTGAAAGTTTCTATCATGTCCTCCCTTTTCCTTCTCTCCTCCAAACTATACATAATTAAGATCGAAACTATACATATTAAGATCTTTTAGTCTTTCTGGGTATGTTTTGTGATGTAGGCCATGCACTATTTTAGTTGACCTTCTTTGTACAGTCTCTAATGTATTTACATCCTTCTGATGATATGGCCTCCAGAATGGAAGTATTCTTGATAAGGCCGTACCAATGACCTATACAATGGCATTATAACTTCTTTCTTCTGCTGCTAATTCCTCTCCCTATGCAACCAATCATCCGACTTGCCTTTGTCTTTGTTACATTGCTTACCTGCCTTTAAGTCACCTGAAATAGTGACTCCTAGATTCCTTTTCCCCTCAGTAGTTTCCAGTATAGTGCCATTAATACTATGTTTAGTAGAGATGTGCGCCTGGCCATTTTTCAGGTTTTGTTTTTGGTTTCCTTCTTCTTCGTGTTTTGGTTTTGTATTGGTTTTGCCAAAATCTCCCTTGTGTGTTCTGGTTTTGGTTCTAGTTTTTTTTTTTAAATCATAAAAACAGCTAATATCACAGAATTTGGGGGTGTTTTTGTTCCTACAGTATTATTAATCTCAATAACATTAATTTCCACTCATTTTCAGTCTATTTTGAACGCCTCACAGCTCACAATATTGTTTTTATCCAGTTTAGACCAAAAGGTTGCACCAAGATAGCTGGATTACTAAGCTAAGTTACAGAAGTGGGTGGCACAAACACCTGGCACATCTAGGAGTGGCACTGCAGTGGCAGACAGGATGGCAGTTTTAGAAACTATGCCCAAAAAATGCTCCAAAGAGCACATAACGCAAAGAAATAAGGTGCAAGATGGATTTGTCCTTGGGCCTACTCACCCACCCTTATGTTGTATATTAAACAGGACATACACAGTTTAACAAACCAATCATTTCAGCGCCAGGGACCGTCACTTGTGGCTGAAATTATTGGTTTGTTAGGGCCTCCACAAAACAATTTTTTAGGAGGACTTCCTCTGTTAAGAATTACTGTGAGGATGTTGATGATGAGGTGTTTATTACATTATAATCTTGTACAATTAATGTCATGTCTTCGCAGCAAATTACATAACATGGAGGAGGTGCCTAGATGGCTAACATTCCTACATCTACTAAATTTGGCCTCACAAATGGAGCAGATGCTTTCAAAAACATTGTCAGAATTGGGGGGAAAATAATCCCACACCCAAAAAGTGACTTTTTTGGTCTTATGCCCAAGCATCGCAATGGCTTTCTTTTTATCACGGTCAACAACTGCAGCCACCGGTGGCTGACTTACACAAACAACATCATCATCAACATCCTCACTGTCAGATAGTACACACATATCCCCCACATCCTGTTCCACTTTCAACCACAAATCCTCGATTTGTATTATGTCCTCCTCATCAGATCCATCATCACCATCTTTACTTGTACTGCTCCTGACATGTTCAGATGGTTCAGAAATGGTGGAAGGAGGTGAAAGAGGCTTTCAAGGCTCACAAATAAGTAAAGCTCTGTCTCCTGTGCTCATCCCAACCTTAACTAACATCTGTAATCTCTCTCTACTGGTATCTTTCCTACACTGTTCAAGCATGCAGTGATTACTCCCATTCTGAAAAAACTAAATTCTGACCCTAACTCTCTCTCAAACTACCGTCCCATCTCTCAGCTCCCTTGTCTCTCCAAGCTACTTGAGAAACTTTCGTACACTCGTCTCACACATTTTCTTAACTCATACAACTTATTCATCAATCAGGCTTTCACTCCCAACACTCCACAGAGACAGCACTGACTAAAGTGGTGAATGATCTGGTCACTGCGAAGTTTACAGGCCATTACTCACTACTTATTCTTCTAGATCTTTCTGCTGCTTTTGACACTGTTGACCACTCTCTTCTCATACAAACACTAATACAAACATTGCAATCCCTAGGTGTTCAGTACACAGTCCTCTCTTAGTTCATATCCTACCTATCTAATTGCTCTTTCAGTGTCCGTTTCTCTGACTCCACCGCCTCTTCGCTACCTCTTTCAGTTGGAGTACCGCTGGGCTCAGTCTTAAGTCCTCTGCTTTTCTCAATCTATGCATCATCTCTTGGGAAACTAATCAGCTCTTTTGGATTTCAGTATCATCTGTATGCAGGTGATACTCAAATCTACCTATCCTCCCCTGATTTGTCTCTATCTGTATTGTGCCGGATCACTGAATGCCTCTCTGCCGTTTCATCTTGGATGTCATCTCGCCACCTCAAACTTAATATTTCTAAAACAGAGTTAATTATATTTCCACCGGCCAATAGCAGTTACCAACCTGATATTTCTATCACTGTTGAGAACTCGACAATCAACCCTACACCACAAGCTCTCTGCCTAGGTGTCATACTTGACTCAGAACTGTCCTTTGCGCCCCACATTCAATCTGTCTCAGAATCATGTTACATGCATCTAAGAAACATATCCAGGGGGCGTGGCCTGGCTGTGAATGGAGTCAGAAGCAACCTGGCAGAGCTCCTCTAACTACAGGGGATTAAATATACTTTCACCCCCCTTACAAGCTTCCCTGGGCACACAACTACCCTCACTGTTTCCCCAGGTCCCCCTACCGAGCCCCTAAAGGTGCCGCAGAATCGGGGAGCAGTTTTAACTGCTCCTGCGGATTGCGGCCTACGGACCAAACGAAGCCGGGGCCTCAATTTTCAAACCTCACCGACGACGGCTCCAGGACCTCGCGGACCGCGTCTCGGACTCATTCCGGAGCCCAAATCGATTATCAATCGCTGTCAGCAGTTAAGGAGGGCCCTCCACTGCCGACCAAGTGCTCCCAGAACTCCATCTGCCCGGGGACCCGGAGATAGAAGGCCGGGAACGGACCGGACGGACGCCCGGCGGCCTTCACACAAGTAAGTCCCTCCTCAGCCTGCCGGCCCCCCTACGGTCTCCTACCCGCTCACTCGACCCTGCACACAGCTGCAGACGCCCCTCCGTGCACGGGGCTAGCCCAGAAGGTCCTTTCACCTCAGGCGGAATCGGGGCCTACTCTGACAGAAGAGACCAGGGCCTCGATTTTCGCCTCTCCCCGGCCGCGGGCTCCAGGCCCAGTCGGAGCCTGAAACGGGACCCACAGCGGCGCCCAGCGCACCCTCTGTTGCCCCACATTGCTCCACATCCTACCTCAACCCCCAGACACCCACCAGACGGGGCCACACCGCCCAAAAGGCACTGGGGCAGCATTTAATCAGAGGTTTATCAGACCTGCATATATCACGGCGGCCATCTTGGATCCTTAGGCAGCCCTGGATGAAAGAATTCGGAGCTCTCACTCACTATCATACACTCCGATCCTAGGGACACCTGGCATCTATTAAAAACACCCCTGCAGCCGTGGTCTGGACACCTGTCTGAACAGATACCTGTGGCTGTCACGCCCACCTATGCGGTCTTTTACATATTGAAAAAAGCTCCCGTGATGTATATGTGATTCACCTTCCTTCCGCTGCACGGCACGGGACAATACCCCATCTGCTTCACAGTTTTCAAATTTTTCCTATACATTTACACAGCGTCACCCTAGATCAAAAGGATCATGTCTAACAGGAACCGTAAAGCCCCCCCGGGTGACTCAGCGTCATTCTTCGGCCCTAAACGAGGCAAAAATACGAATCAACACCCGGTTTCACCCGGAAACCCACAAGATACGGGATCCTCCCCGTCTAGATCTGACTCAGCCCTTACGGTCGACGCGGATCCATACGACTCTTTAGTACAGCGTATAGCGACCACATTCAGAGTTGAACTGCGCGCAGCTATCCAGGAACTTAAGACAGAAATATCCTCCCTTGGTTCCCGCACCGACGCGTTAGAGCGCAAGACCGACGACATCTGCAATTACCAAGATGTTGTCACCCAGGAGGTCTCGGAACTACGATCGGAAGTCGATCTCATACGCGAACAAGTAGAGGACCTGGAAAATCGCTCGCGCAGAAATAATCTGCGAATACGCAATGTACCCGAGTCTGTGGACACCCCTACACTGCCGGAATTTCTCATGGGCCTCTTTCAACAGCTACTCCCGGATCTTTCGGACGATCAATTTTTGTTGGATCGAGCGCACAGAGCCCTCCGTGCAAAACCACCTCCAGATCAACCGCCAAGAGACATTATCCTCCGCATGCACTTTTTCCACGTCAAAACTAAAGTACTCAACGCTTGCCGAGGCACCCCTGCTATTCCATACAAGGGATTAAATCTCCTTGTTTTCCAGGACCTTGCTCCCTCCACCCTCAAAAAACGGAGAGAAATGTTACCCGTCACTAAGGCCTTACGTAACCGCCAGATCCTCTACAGGTGGGGATTCCCGTTTGCCCTTCAGTTCACGTTCAACGGTCGAAACCACTCAGTTAAGAATCCTGATGATGGACTGTCTGTACTGAGAAGACTGGGACTTTTCTCGACCTCTCCCCCTGCATCTCCTTCAGACTCAACGGACAACCCGAAGTCGAGAGCCCCCCCTCAAGCTGAATGGTCGACCGCCCGCTGATTTCCCAGGATCTCTGGTTCATGGATGAACAGAAGGTTTCCCTTTCCATAAGTTAAGGTTTTGGAATCATTGTTTATGAATATGTTTATGTCTGTTTGTTGGTCTCGCCGGGCGCCGGGGCGGGGCCCCCCGTTTGCGCCCTCACGGGCCGTCTTCCCGACGCCCTGAGTTGACGGCGTTGCGGATTGGACGGCGGGGTGCCCCGGGGTGGCCTCGCCCCGACGCCCGGCGATGACACGTTCGCTTTTATGCTTGAGGATTGTTTATCTCCATTAACTGTTCCATGTTTAGGTTCACCCATGTTCAAATCTTAAACTGTGATATTTCAATTGGATACGCTAGGGTATCACCTTTCCTAATACTAAGACCATGCAGACGTGGGGATAACCCACCGGCTTCCGCGGTTCATTCAGACCCTACCTAAAAGATATTGAGGTATTTCCCCCTCCCTGCCGTGCAGATTACCCCCTCCCGATGCTCAAGTTCATATCAACCCTTTTTGTGTTGCTCTGCTCGATTGACACCCGGCGTACCTCTGGTCGCCCCCAGGTCTCGCCCCCACAACACCAGACCTCCCTCCCATACGGATGGAGTTCATCAGTGGTGTTGTATGTCGTGTCTTTAAGACTGCGACCGTATCCGGATACTCGGATGGCCGCAAGGCCCCAATTTCCCTTGTTTTGCTCCCCCAGCTTTCCCCGTCCCGCCCACATCCTCCCTACACAGCTCTGCACTACCCCCGCGAGGGTTAGACCCTCCCTAAGCCGAAACCGACTCTGGAATCCCCCATGACTCTTAAAATTGTGTCACTGAATGTCAACGGACTCAACTCCCCCCAAAAGCGTACTATGGCCATCCAATACTTTAAAAAACAGAGGGCGGACATAATTCTTTTACAAGAAACACATTTCAAAACGATACACCCCTCTCTAGCCTCGAGAGCCTACCCTCAGGCCTTCTACTCCACCACCCCCCAAAAACGTAAGGGTACCGCCATCCTACTCCGCGCTTCACTCCATTGCGCTATTGAGAGCTCCTTTTCAGATCCTAAGGGCCGCTTCAATATAGTAGTACTTCAACTTGGAAACTCTTTCTTAACTGTGGCCTCAATTTACTCCCCCAATATGGAGCAGGGTGCCTTCCTCAACGACTTCCGCCCTCAACTGGAAAAAATAACAAAAGGACGAGTTGTCGTCGGCGGAGATTTTAATGCTGTGCCGGATCTGATATGGGACCGCACCCAATTCAGTAACCCCAGTCCATCGACAATCAGGGAATCCAGACGACTGACAGACTACATGACGTCTTCGGGCCTCTATGACGCCTGGAGAGTACTACACCCATGTGAACGCACGTACACTCACTACTCAGTCCCCCACAAATTACACTCCAGATTAGATCTATTCCTGGTAGACTCCTCCACTGTGCAGGGATTGGTCAAATCTTCAGCCTCCCCAGTGGTGTGGTCGGATCACTTAGCAGTGTCCCTGACCATTGACTCCTCCCCTGCACTTCCCACAACTTTCCGCTGGAGACTGAACTCAGCCCTCCTATTGAAAAAAGAATATCTAACCCAGACTACTGAAGTCTTAAAAGAATTCTTTACTCTAAATTCCACTGACGAGATCTCCCCTGCAATAGTATGGGAAGCACACAAAGCTTCCATTCGAGGACACTTCATCTCCCTAACTAAAGCGCAAAAACTGAGGGACCTCCGGGAGGTCGCGGATCTCGAGAACCAAATTAAAGAACTTACAGCTCGACACCAGCGTACCCCCAAACGCACGATTTATAACAAACTCCTGGCTCTTAAAGGCCAGCTATATCAAATTCTGTCTGCCAAAGCTGCTAAGACTATGCGATGGCTACAACACAAATTTTATTCTAAGGGTGACGGGGCAGACTCTCTCTTGGCCTCTCGTCTACGGGCCCGCAAACAGAGAAATAGGATCCTCTCCCTAAAAGACCAACAGCACAAACTGACGTACGATCCTCAACAAATAGCCCATTGTTTCAAGAAGTATTACCAATCCCTATACAATCTCCCCACCCCGGAAGACCCCACTAGTTTGCAAAAACGTATAGACAGTTTCCTTTCTACTTGCTCCCTCCCAACCCTATCTCAACTACAGATAGACTCACTTAATCAGGAAATTTCCACTGAAGAAGTCGACCTCACAATCAAAACACTGAGGAATACCTCAGCCCCGGGTCCAGACGGACTACCAGCCCTATACTATAAAAAATTCAGTGGAACACTGACCCCGGCCCTGACGATATTGTTCAATGCTATTTTGGCTGGTACACCCTTCGACAGCGCCACCACTAGAGCAGAAATAGTTGTCATTCCCAAGCCCGGCCGCGATCCCACGGAGTGTAGTAGCTACCGCCCGATATCATTACTGAATTCAGATCTGAAGTTATTCGCAAAAATACTTGCTAATCGCCTTGCGGTGATGATCGCCTCATTGGTCCACCCGGACCAAGTCGGGTTCATCCCAGGCAGACAAGCTTTTGATAACATCAGAAGAGCTATTGATACCCTACACTTTGCAGACGCCTCTGCAATCCCCTCCCTAGCGATGGGGCTGGACGCTGAAAAGGCGTTCGATCGCATATCATGGGCATATATGGACCGCACTCTCCGGCGCTTTGGATTCACGGGCCGGTTCCTCACGGGCATTGAATCCCTTTACTCCTCCCCTTCAGCCTGCGTTCTAGTAAATGGTCAACTGTCCCCTCCATTCACGATTGCGAATGGTACGAGACAGGGCTGTCCTTTGTCACCCTTAATCTTCGCGCTGATGATGGAACCATTGGCGTCGAGGATCCGCGACTGCCCGGATATCTCAGGGATTACAATTGGTTCTTCTCAGTTTAAGATCTCCTTATATGCAGACGATATCTTGCTTACTCTCTCGAACCCTCACATCTCCCTCCCAAACCTTCTACACGTTATACAGGAATTTGGATTCATTTCAAACTTTAAAATTAACGATGCTAAAACAGAGGTACTAGACTTTCATCTCCATGCCCAGTTAAAGATATCTTTGCACAGTAATTTCAAGTTTGATTGGAAGAAATCCCGCCTGAAATACCTAGGCGTTTTCCTCACCAGACAACACTCCCAACTATTTAAAGCCAATTACCCTGAACTTATTCATAATATCACTAGAGATCTGCAGAAATGGTCAGATCAGTATATTTCTTGGTCTGGACGAGCCAACGCCCTGAAAATGAACATCCTGCCTCGTCTCTTATACCTATTCCAGGCACTCCCGATACGAATACCCTCACAGGTGTTTGCAGATTTACAGAAGAAATTTTCACACTTCCTGTGGTCAGGTAAAAGACCCCGGGTTCGTTTCAAGACACTCTATAACAGGAACAGAGAGGGTGGACTTGGAGTACCCAACATTAAATTATATTATTACGCGGCCCACCTATCCCAGGCCGTCTTATGGCACTCACAGTCAACGTCACGTAGATGGGTTCAATTGGAATCCGAACTCGTACGTATGAGATCCATCTCCACCCTCCTCTGGATCCCACGAACTGGCAGACCACCAGAAAGCACTAATTTCCCATCTATAGCATTTACTATCACACTTTGGGACAGACTCACTAAGACTTTCTCCTTATTGTCCTCCCCCCCCGCTCTGGCACCCCTTTGGAACAACCCGTTGTTCCCCGAAGGACAGTCCACTCGTACTTTCCAACACTGGCAGACGCACGACCTATTGTTCATCAACGATTTAGCGCCATCTCGCTCTTTCCCAGCCTTCTCCGATATTCAGAGTAAATATAATCTCCCTCCACACTGCTTTTTTCAATATCTACAACTGCGTAGTTTTCACATAGCATACCTGCACTCACATAGTTCCTTAACACGATCACCTCTTGAATCAATGTGCTTGCTGCGCTCTCCCTCAAGGGGCCTTCTGTCATCTATTTACCGCCTCATGCTTACTCATGATCTTCCCACAACGACCCCTCATGAAATAGCCTGGGAATCTGAATTACAGGACCACCTAGAACCAGACACCTGGGAACAAATCAAACAAAACCTAGTATCCTCAGCGACCTCAATCAGACATAGAGAAAACTCGTTTAAAATTTATGTCAGATGGTACTTGGTACCGTCTCGTCTGAGTAGAATATTTCCTTCCGCATCAGATAGATGTTGGAGGAGTTGCGGGTCGGAGGGTACCCTGCTCCATATATTCTGGGACTGTCCCCGGATAACACCGCGCTGGAAAGCCATTCGGAATTTGATCTTACGAATCACCGGAGTAACGGTGCCCTTCTCCCCAACTTTCTTCATCTTCCCAAGACCCATCCCCGGTATTCCAAAACCTAGACAAAAACTCATTTGGCACATCGCGTCCGCACTGAAATGTAAGATTGCCTTTCACTGGAAATCGCATACAATCCCCTCCATTGCAGCGGTGATAGCGGCTGTATGGGATACATATCACATGGAGTTCCTCTCTAGCATAATCGAAAGCAGGGCGGAAACCTTCATTGAGGTCTGGTCCCCATGGTTGGCACACTTCAAATGCCCTCCTCCGTTGACATTCGGTTTCTAATATACCTACATAATGTATAACAAATGCTTGCATTGCTGTACCCCCCCTCCCCCCTTTCCCTTTTTCCTTCTGTTTTACCCACCCCCTTCCTCCATTGTATTTTGAAAAAACTTCAATAAACAGTATTTAAAAAAAAAAAAAAAAGAAACATATCCAAAATACCACCATATCTTACACAAGACACTGCTAAAACCCTAATCCATGCTCTCATTATCTCCCGCATTGATTATTGCAATAGTGTTCTTACTGGTCTTACTAAGAAGAGACTCTCACCATTACAATCCATTCTGAACGCAGCTGCGAGGCTAATATTCCTTGCTAGACATTCATCATCTGCAGACCCACTATGTCAGTCCCTCCATTGGCTACCTGTATTCTACTGTATTCAATATAAAATACTGTTACTTACACACAAGGCTGTTAACCATACTACACCAACATACATCTCTTCGCTTATCTCAAAATATCTCCCAACCTGACCCCTTTGCTCTTCACAAGATCTACGTCTCTCATCCACACTCATTACTCGCTCCCATGCACTATTACAGAACTTTCTTCGGGCTGCACCCACTCTGTGGAATGCCCTACCACATACAATAAGACTCTCCTCTAGTCTTCAAACCTTCAAGCGTTCCCTGAAAACTCACCTCTTCAGACAAGCTTATCAAATTCCAGAACCGCTCACATTACCTTCATAGCTTTCCTATCCAATTTAACCCCACAGTATAGTCCACACACATCCCCCACATATCTAATTCTTCACTCTCCCTTCCTCCCGACCTGGGTTCATCACTGCTGTGATGTGATATCATGCAGCCCACCAAGAACCTTTGCAATCTGGTGGACAACTATGCAATAGACAGCACCTATTCTTGCATAGCAATGACTATTTCCCCATAGATTGTAAGCTTGCGAGCAGGGCCCTTCTACCTCTATGACTGTTTGTTTTTACCCGATTTTGACTTCTAATTGTGTCCAGTTGTAAAGCGCAACTGAATTTGCTGCACTATATAAGAAACTGTTAATTAATAAAATAAATAATAATGCATGTCAACCGTATGTGTCGACCTATTAACTATCAACCAATATATTGTCGATCTATAATCCGGATACCGTTACCATCTGCTCATCCTGTTGTAATCAGAGCTCATTTTACAACAGTGGGGGGTCATTCCAAGTTGATCGTAGCCCTGCAAAATTTTGCAGGGCTACGATCAGGAACTCAGACATGTGGGGGAACGCCCAGCACAGGGCTAGTCCGCCCCACATGTCAGGCCCACCCCCCCTTTCCTCACAGAAGTGCAAAAGCATCGCACAGCGGCGATGCTTTTGCACTTCAGGAGTAGCTCCCGGCCAGCGCAGCTTTTTGCTACTCGTCGCTACCCGGCTCGCAGTGGCTGCGTGTGATGTCACGCAGCAGCTGCGGGCAGCCCCCCGCACGGTCCGGCCACGCCTGCGTTGACTGGACCACGCCCACAAAATGCAGCCGTTTCGCCCCCTCCCGCCCATCGGCCGCCTCTGCCTGACAATCAGGCAGAGGCGATCGCTATGGAATGACAGCCTTCGGCTGTCTCGTATACGCCGTTGCACTGCGGTGCTGTCGCATGTGCACTTCTTGTCTGTTCGCTGCGCTGCAATGAACAGCAGCGAGCGAACAGGTCAGAATCACCCCCAGTGTGCGGTCTGCCTCCTGCAGTTATATCTGTGCATTATCTACAGTCTGCTATACCTCCTGCCAGTGTCGGACTGGGGCACGTAGGGCCCACCGGGGGAATGCCGTGGTAGGGGCCCATGTTTATGGGTGTGGCCAGTCTGCAGAGGGGGTGTGGCCTGCCACCTCATTGGTTTGACTAACCATTAGAGAGTGCAACTTCTGGGCCCCTTCATAAAAATATACAGTATATTCAGCTGCTGCATGCATGATAATGTACCAGATTAATAACAGCAATGCACTGTAGAAAATACACCATAGTCCAGTATAAGGTAACATGTGTACAGTCTAGAACCTGATCCTTAGAGCAGGAGGGGGACAGGCAGTGGGGCCTACCGGTGGATTCCCCTGTACCCCTGTGGGCCAGTCCAACCCTGCCTGCCTCCTGCATGTAGCATCCTTCACTATCTGCTTTCTGTGTCAAAGCTGCTACTGACTGTTCAAGTTTTATAGCTGCCATTACAGACACACGGGTCTACTACGGTATGCCGGCGCTCGGGATCCCGATGTCACAACTGAGGGCCTGAGCTGACGGGAGGCAGCCTCAGTTGTAGGGGCTGAGATGTACCGGAACCTGGGAGGTTGTATCAGACCCCTGGACATGTAAGTAACATGAATAATAACTGCCCGAAGGCGTGACCACGACAACTTGGATAAAAGTCAATGATGTTTATTATGACAACTCCGCAACACAGCAGCAGTAAAAGAAAACGTAAAAGTCAGCAAAGAATAAATACAGTTCCTGGGTACTACAGGATGGCAGGAGCCACAGGGCACTGGTAGTGTGAGATAGTTCTTATGATCTTCTAGATGGAAAGTCCTTACCAGGCCCGACTGTAGCAATGGAGATAACCCAGGATTGTGCCAGCTGGTGTTCCAGGAAAAGCTGGGTTGCTGAAGATAAAACAGCTGCTGTGGATACTGGCTGGAACCAGACTGTTGTTAGCACGGAGTGGATACTGGCTGGAACCAGTTAAATAATAAATGAACTTGGGAGCGATGAAATATGAACTGAAATGTAGAACTTGAGAGCGGAGAAATAATAATACCGGTGGAGAGTGGTAAAGTGTAGAAAGGACACCGGCCCTTTAAGGGAAGCTGTACTCTGCTGGAAGCTGAGCTGGAAGCAGGTAATGTTGTAGCTGGAAACCGATGAATCCACAATGGATTGGAGAGTCAGGCTACACCGCAGGTGGAATGCTGGTGCGGGTCTCTATGGTGGAAGTCTTGAGACAGGAGCTGGAACCTGGAAGACAATCACAGGAGAGAGACAAACAGGAACTAGGTTTGACAACCAAAGCACTGACGCCTTCCTTGCTCAGGCACAGTGTATTTATACCTGCAGCAAGGAAGGGATTGGCTAGGCAATTATGCAGATTATCAATACTGAGAACAGATTGGTGGAAATGATCAACTGACAGAATCCAAGATGGCTGCGCCCATGCAGACACTTGGAGGGAAGTTTGGTTTGTAATCCATGTGGTAATGAAAACAGTAATGGCGGCGCCGGCCACCGGAGACAGGAGGCGCCAGGCTGACAGATGCACATCCAACCACGCGGACACAGCGGAGGCCGCGGCTGACGTAATCGCCACTCAGACACTCTGCATGCAGAAGTTCAGGGACGGCGGCGGAGGCCGCGGGAGACGCCATGCCAGGCGTAATATGGCGTTTACTGTGACAGCGTCCCAGAGTGACAGGAGAGGATACAGGAATGTACACATCAGGATAACAGATGGAATCCGGTCCTGGAGCGCTGAGCCAGCCTTAGGAGACATCTGATGGGTAAGAAATGGCGTCCAGATACCCGGATCGTGACAGCACCCCCCCCCCTTTAGGAGTGGCCCCAGGACACTTCTTTGGCTTTTGAGGAAACTTGGAATGGAATCTCCGGACCAAGGCAGGAGCATGGACATCAGAAGCATTGGTCCATGAACGTTCCTCAGGACCATAACCTTTCCAGTCAATAAGATATTGTAGTTGACCGTAACGGTGACGTGAGTCCAGGATCTTGGCCACTTCATACTCAACGCCTCGTTGAGTTTGGACTTTCGGAGTTGGACGAAGTGAGGAATGAAACCGATTCAAGATCAGCGGTTTCAACAGGGAAACATGGAATGTCCTGGGTATTTTTAAGAAGGGAGGCAACTGGAGTCTGTAAGCAACAGGATAGATGACTTGTTAAATCTTGAAAGGACCGATATAGCGAGGTGCAAACTTCATACTGGGAACTCTTAACCTCAAATTCTTCGTGGATAACCATACCCGATCACCCACCTTGAGAGCAGGAACTGCTCGACGCTTCTTATCCGCAAACTTCTTGTACCTGAACGATGCCTTGAGCAGAGCTGATCGTACGCTCTTCCAGATATTGGCAAACTGATGCAAGGTGATATCCACTGCGGGAACAGAAGTTGCTGGAAGCGGTTGGAACTCAGGGACTTTAGGGTGGAATCCAAAGTTAGTGAAAAATGGTGTTGAAGCAGATGAAGAATGATACTGGTTGTTATGACAAAACTCGGCCCAGGGAAGTAATTGAACCCAGTCATCTTGAGAGGAGGACACATAGATGCGGAGGAAGGCCTCCAAGTCCTGATTCACCCTCTCGGTTTGACCATTGGTCTGAGGATGGTAAGCCGTGGAAAACTTTAGCTTGACTTGGAGGACTTGACATAAACTTCGCCAGAATTTGGCTGTGAATTGAACTCCTCGATCTGAGATTTCTTCAGGAAGACCGTGGAGTCGGAAGATCTCTTGTATGAATACTTGAGCCAACTTGGAAGCTGACGGAAGACCGGTGAGAGGAATGAAGTGTGCCATCTTGGTGAACCGGTCAACTACCACCCAGATGGTATTGAACTTGTTGCACATGGGTAAGTCTGTAATGAAATCCATCGACAAGTGGGTCCATGGTCGACGGGGAACGGATAGTGGAACCAGTTGCCCCGCAGGCGACTGGCGGGATACTTTATGTTGGGCACACTTTGGGCAAGATGCAATAAACTCCAAGACGTCCTTTTTCAGAGTTGGCCACCAATAGGACCTAGAGATAAACTCCAGGGTTTTTTGGATACCTGTATGTCCGGCAAAACGGGAAGCATGGGCCCAATGCATGAGCTTCTTCCTTAGCATCGGCTTCACAAAACTTTTCCCTGATGGGGGCGTAGAGTCCATCCCTACCGTGGAGAATGCCAACGGATTTATAATAGGATGCTTGTCTGAAGACTCTGACTCATTTTCTTGCTCCCATGAGCGGGAAAGGGCATCGGCCTTGCGATTCTGAGAGCCCGGACAGAACTGGAGTTTAAAGTCAAACCTGGAAAAGAAAAGTGCCCATCTGGCCTGACGAGGGTTGAGACATTGTGCGCCCTTCAGGTATAAAAGGTTCTTGTGGTCTGTAAGTATGGTGATTGAATGAGAAGCTCCCTCCAACAGATACCTCCACTCTTCTAGAGCGAGCTTGATGGCTAGCAACTCCTGGTCGCCAATGGCATAGTTGCGCTCAGCTGGGGAGAACTTCCGGGAGAAGAAACTGCAAGGGTGTAAATGGCCATCTTTAGCCCTCTGAGATAACACCGCTCCTACTCCAACGGAGGAGGCATCCACCTCTAAGATGAAAGGAGAGTCGATGTCGGGCTGTTTCAGAACAGGCGCAGAGATGAACCTTTGTTTTAAAAGATGAAATGCTTGCATGGCTTCTTCAGACCACTTGGACGGGTTAGCACCCTTCTTAGTGAAAGCAGTAATAGGCGCCACAATGGTGGAAAAGTCTCGTATAAACTTTCGGTAATAGTTGGCGAACCCTAAGAACCTCTGGACCCCTTTGAGGGTTAAGGGTACCGGCCAATTTTGGATTGCTTGTAGTTTCTCAGGATCCATCTCTAGTCCGGAACCGGACACAATGTACCCTAGAAACGGAATGGACTTGACTTCAAAGACGCATTTTTCTAATTTGCAATAGAGATGATTGACACGGAGACGGGACAGAACCTCTTTAACCCAAAAACGATGTTCCTCTAAATCGTTGGCAAAAATGAGGATATCGTCTAGATAGACCACGACATGACGGTATAGAATGTCTCTGAAGATCTCATTGACAAAATGCTGGAAGACAGCTGGAGCATTGCTCAATCCGAAGGGCATGACGAGGTACTCATAATGTCCGTCACGGGTGTTAAAGGCGGTCTTCCACTCGTCACCCTCACGGATCCGGATGAGATTGTATGCACCTCGCAAGTCCAGCTTTGTAAAGATGGTAGCTCCGCTAACTCTGTCAAAGAGCTCAGTAATCAGGGGTAAAGGATAACGGTTCTTGATGGTAATGTCGTTCAAACCTCTGTAGTCGATGCACGGCCGCAGACCACCATCTTTCTTTTTTACAAAAAAGAAGCCTGTGCCGGCTGGAGAAGAAGAAGGTCGAATGAACCCCTTTGCTAGGTTCTCTTTAATATATTCCTCCATAGAATGCGTTTCAGGCAGAGACAACGGATAAGTTCGGCCTCGAGGTGGAACCTTCCCTGGAACGAGATCAATCGGACAGTCCCATTCTCTATGAGGAGGAAGGATATCAGCAGAAGCTTTACTGAACACATCCGTGAAATCTTGATATGGAGGAGGTGAAACATCAGACGACCTGGGGGAGGAAGAACAGACAGGCAATACTTTAAACAAACATGTCTCAGCACAGGAGGAACCCCATGCCAGGATTTGCGTAGTCGTCCAATCAATTGTAGGATTGTGAAGACGGAGCCATGGAAGGCCCAGGACCACAGGATGTGTGGCTCTTGGAATCACTAAAAAAGAAATAAGTTCGGAATGAAGAACTCCCACTCTCAGACGAACTGGTAGAGTCCTTAAAGAAATAACTGCATCAAAAATTTTGCTGCCATCCACGGCAGTTAAAGAAATGGACGAAGGAAGTCTCTCGGTGGGTAGGGACCACCGTTTAACATAGGCTTCGGTAATAAAGTTCCCAGCTGCTCCGGAATCAAGGAGGGCAATGACGTTCCGATAACGTTGAGCAACTTGAAGCGAGACTGGGAGATTACAATCTTGAGGAGATGGAGAGGAGATCATTACTCCTAGCCGGCCCTCTCCTTCGCGAGCTAGGATTTGGAGTTTCCCGGACGTTTGGGACAGGCATTAATGGTGTGAGACGGAGCTGCACAATAGAGACAGAGAGACTCGGAGAGACGTCTTCGGCGCTCAGCAGGAGTTAAACGGGAACGGCCAAGTTGCATGGGCTCATCTTTAGATGGTGACAGTTGACGAGGAGGAGGAGCAGAAGATTTTGGAGCAGATGATCTTCCACGCTCAGTTGCTCTCTCTCTGAAACGTAAATCAACTTTCGTGCAGAGTGAGATTAGCTCATCTAACTTAGAAGGTAAGTCTCTGGTAGCTAACTCATCTTTAATACGCTCAGATAAGCCATGCCAGAATGCAGCATACAGGGCCTCGTCGTTCCATGCCAGTTCGGATGCCAGGATCTGGAACTGTATCAGATATTGTCCTACAGTACGTGACCCCTGGCGTAAACGGAGAATCTCGGATGAAGCTGAGGTTACCCGGCCTGGCTCGTCGAAGATGCGCCTGAATGTTGACACGAAGGCAGTGTAGGAAGATAGCAGGGTGTCGGACCTCTCCCATAACGGTGATGCCCAATCAAGGGCTGAGCCACTGAGAAGAGAAATAATGTAGGCAATTTTTGTACGGTCACTGGGAAAATTGCCAGGTTGTAGCTCAAACTGAATCTCACACTGGTTGAGAAATCCCCTGCAGAATCTTGGAGATCCGTCAAATTTTGCTGGCGTTGGAAGATGAAGACGTGGAGCAGAAATGGGTAAGGTGGGTGGGGTTATAGCTGGAGTCACTGTGGTTGACGCACCAGACGCGCCTGATCCACGGAGAGTTGTCTGAATCCCATCCAGCCGAGTAGAGAGATCCTGGAGACAGCGGATGATGTGGCCCTGTGCAGCCTCCTGATGTTCTAGTCGGGCTGCCAGTTCTTGCATCGGCCTGGCCGCTTGATCCTGGTCTCCGGCTGGATTCATTAGGTCAGTGCTTACTGTCACAACTGAGGGCCTGAGCTGACGGGAGGCAGCCTCAGTTGTAGGGGCTGAGATGTACCGGAACCTGGGAGGTTGTATCAGACCCCTGGACATGTAAGTAACATGAATAATAACTGCCCGAAGGCGTGACCACGACAACTTGGATAAAAGTCAATGATGTTTATTATGACAACTCCGCAACACAGCAGCAGTAAAAGAAAACGTAAAAGTCAGCAAAGAATAAATACAGTTCCTGGGTACTACAGGATGGCAGGAGCCACAGGGCACTGGTAGTGTGAGATAGTTCTTATGATCTTCTAGATGG
Organism: Pseudophryne corroboree; assembly: GCF_028390025.1. Lineage (NCBI taxonomy): Eukaryota > Metazoa > Chordata > Amphibia > Anura > Myobatrachidae > Pseudophryne > Pseudophryne corroboree. Next base: position 690,755,527 of record NC_086445.1, on the reverse strand, counting down.
AAAGTCCTTACCAGGCCCGACTGTAGCAATGGAGATAACCCAGGATTGTGCCAGCTGGTGTTCCAGGAAAAGCTGGGTTGCTGAAGATAAAACAGCTGCTGTGGATACTGGCTGGAACCAGACTGTTGTTA